>NC_067402.1:56854347-57154347 GCF_016432865.1 Antechinus flavipes | reverse complement strand
AATGAAACCAATCTGACTGACTCCTTAAATAGCCTCTTAGAAAAGAACTCATGAATCGTCTTTCTATTATAATTTTAAAAAATCTAAAAAAAAAAAAGAAAAAAAGAAAAAAAACCTCCTCAGGTTTATTTATAACAAGAATGTTTATGTGGATATAGTTTATTTTCATTCCAAATAAATGATATTGTTGGTTATTTCTCATATTTAGAGCAAAGACGGGTAAATTCAATTTTTAATGTTCTAAAAACCATGTGTTCTTAACAAACTCTGCTCCCTTTTCCATGTCCCAGTTAAATTTTACAGCTCAGAATATACACTTCTCACTTGTGTACAAGACAAATTTGTCCTTTACAGATGTGACAGATAGATGGGGGAGAGAAGTGATGATAAAAATGGAGAATTCCTATGTCTGTAGAAAAAAAGGAACAATTATTATATCTGTAGACAATGAAAAACATTTCTGTTGTCAGTGTCCTATTATTCCTCAAGGTAAATTTGAGTCTTATTTATGCTAATAATAACTTTGCAGTTTAGCTTTATTAAATATAGTTAGGAATGTATTTAGCTTTTTTGGATGTCAAACTGTGAATAAAGTAACTAACTACTTCATTGAATTATAATTTCATTTCAGGTTAATAGCATCACTGCGTTTTTTATTGGTGTATAATATGATTCTATTACATTTTAGGTAGGCAAAATTACAACTTAGTATAATTTTTAGTTGGCTTAAGGTGATGATGAGTGGGGTCATTATTGAAGAATAAGATTTTTTTTAAGTGGAAATGTTTGATTAAGAAATGACTGATAATCTCAATAAAGTTTTCAGGTTCATGAAAATTAAATGATTTAAAAGTTGGTAGTAGGGATTCTTTTCATTCTCGAATTTTCCTTTTTTACTCTTTAAAGGTATTTTTCTTTTCTAATTTGCATTTTCTTTCATCATTTTCCAAAATGAATTATATGCTATTAAAATTTCTTTTTCTTTATTTTCTCCATGTGCTTTATTTTTACAGCTTTCTTTTACCTAACAGTTGCCTAGGCAGCGTTTAAGACATTGTGTTTCTTGTGACAGAAAAAAATGTCATGCTGCTGCTTTTTTAAAAAGTCTCAACCCTTACTTCTCAAAGAACGATGTCATTCCTATAATGCCCTTAGACTTTACTTGGCCTTGAAGATGGGGAGATATAATCTGTTCCTGCCTGCTCAGATTTATGTTGGATTTCTTTCTGTGACTATATTATTAATTGTGACCAAGCTAACTCACAATTTATTTGGAACAATTTAACTTCTTAATCTCCTCGTTCTTTGAAGAGACAAAAGGTGTAGAGTTTGCCTATGTCTTTAGAAATCTGAAAAAGAGATGAGAATGAAATTTCCCATTTCAATTAACAGCATTAGAATGAAAGTAAGGGACCTTAAAAACTCATTTATTCTTTCCAACAGGCAAATTATAACGGCAAAAAAGTTACTTTGCAGAACTTAGGGTAATTTATACATTTATTTTGATGCCTGTAAAATCTCATGTGTATCTTTGATATTAACAAATACCTTCTGTTAACAGTTTTGCTCCAGGTTTAATGAGTAATTTAACATATATTTCACATCTATATATTGAGCATCTACTATATACACTACCCTGTGAGGTTTCAAAAGAAGCTTAAAACACAGTTGTTGTTTTTGGGGAACATTAAGATAACATTATCAATAAATAGTGGAGAAGAGGAACTTATTTTAGGGGAAAGTAAGTCAAGTATTGTGCACATTGAGAGTAGAGACCAAGTGAGACATCCAGGTGAAAATATATTTTGCATGATTGGAAATATGAATCTGGAGTTTTAGAGAGGGGTCAGGTATAGCTAAAGAGACTTGGGAGTCATTTGTGTTGGAGTGATAGGTAAGATTGTAGAAGAGAGTGATATTGCTAAGGGAAAGAATAGAAAGACAGAGCAGGGAGAGGGGTAAAGTTATAGAGAAGATTAATGGTAAGAGGTAAAGAAGACCAAGGGAACCCAGAAAAAGAGACAGAGAAGAAATGATCAGAAAGAGGAGTAAATAACCAGGAAAATGTAACTAGTCAAAAGAAGTGAGTGAATGGTGAGAAAGATGAGTTGGTGGTTCTTCCTCCTTGGAGGTCTTTAAGAAGAGTCTGGACATCCAGTAATCATGTATATTATAGTCAGAGTTCCTTTTGGGAATTAGACTGAGGTCTTTTTCTAGGTTTTAAATCTGAATTCCTTCAGCATAGTACTACATTTTAAAAATACTATATTATATTAGGATGACCTAATTTGATTATATCAGTTCTCTCTGCCTATGTTTCTCCCTACCCCCCTCTCTCTTTCTCCCTCTCTTTTCCTTTTCCCTCTCCCCCCCTGCTCTCATACTTCCTTTCCTTTCCTCCCTCTCTTATTGGGTCAGTATATTAAATTCTTATAAAATACCAACACATTGCTATGCTCTGGGAATAAAATTACAAAAATGAAACAGTCTTTACCTTCCAAAAGCTTCCATTCTAATAAGAAGAGATAACATCAATAGAGACATGTTGGCCAGGGTTGGTCACTTTGGTTCAGAGATGTCTAGGGATTGAAGTGGGGTTGAAGGAATTAGGTTTACAGAAGCAGAGATGGAGTTGTTTTGATCATTAAAACAGTGATATCAGTTGTTTAAGACAGTTTACTGTTTAAGACACATGTAGGGAGTTTACATGAAAGCAAGGATTCTGTTGAGAAGATGGCCAGGAAATAGAATATAAAATGAAACATAATAATGGCTTTCCTGACAGAGTGGATCAGCCAAGGTATTCGCCAATCTGGAAGTAAAAGTCTTAAAATCTTCAGGAGATGGTCCAAGTGGCAAGGCAGCTGGGGAAAAGATGGCCAAGGAGTAGAAAGTAGAGAGATAGATCCAAAAAGGAAATACAGGTACAGGGTGACAGCTTGTACAATGGAATATTGTTTGTTTGAGTCACAGCAAACAGGCCGTTTTTTGGGGGGGGCTGGACTCTGGAGTCTGTTAAGGAGGATGATGTACAGTATATCTGGGAAGGCCATCTATGTTGATTGTAAAGGATTTGTATTTTACTTATGTTATTATCTGTGTTTATAGGTTTGTTGTTCAGTCATATCTGACTCTTGATGAACCCAGTTGGTTTTCTTGACAAAGACAATGGCCTGGTTTGCCATTTTCCTTCTTTAGTTCATTTTACAGATGAAGAAACTGAAGTAAACAAAAGTTAAATGACTTGTCCAGGTCACACAATTATATAGCTACCCATATGTTTATTGGTGACTCATAGTCTCCTGACTGGAACCTCAGATTAAATTCATCTGTTATTTCTAGCTGTGGACTTTGGGCAAATTCTTTTATCCCTTTCTGCCTCAGTTTTCTTGCCTACAAAATGGACATAGCAATAGCATCTACTTTCTAGGGTTGTTGTGAGGACAGAATGAGATGTTTGTAAAATTCTTTGCAATCTTTAAAGCTCTACATAAATGTTAGTTATTATTATTTTTGCTACTACTGTTATTGAAAGAGGGGAATTCTGAAGATCTGACATAATTAAACTTGAATTTTGGGAATATTATTTTGACATTCCTGTAGAGGATGGATTAGAAAAGGAAGGAGTTTGAAGCAAGGAGACTAATTAGCAGACCATTGGCAATAATCCAGACCTGTAGCACTTGTCTATTTTGGTTGATAAGAGGATTTCAAACATTCATAAAATGTGTGATTTTTTTCCATATGTATATGTACATATACAAATACGCATGCATATACACACATCTGGCATTTTGAGTAGAGAGTCAGGAAAAAGGAAACCATAGAGATCTGTCAACTCCCTAAGTTTTCACCTTCAGTATTTTGGCCCTGTCTATGCTGAAGAATTCACTGTTGAGACTTCTACCTTAGCATTTTGGAGTTTTTTTTCTGCCAAATACTGTTCTTTTTGCAGGATTAAATAGCCAAATCAGTGCTGCCTGCATCTTGATCCTGCTGAGAATATTAAGACCCCATACAGGTTATGGTACAGATTAGCTAGTGAGATCTCTGTTGGAGAAATAAAGTGAGTTTTTCTAAATGAATTTAACAACTGCTGAGAACCTTTTTGTAGCTTCGTGCCTGAATGTATGCTGTAATAGCAAACTGTTGATTTTCTCCATGTTCTTTTAGAAGTTGCTGTGGTGAGCCTCTGTTGATTTATGAAAGCACTTCATAATTTTATTTTATTTTTCACTTTCCCACTTTAACCAGATAAGACAGTGATTGATCATTTTCATTAGCTAAGTAATTTGAAGCGTTATTCATTTTCGAGTTGATGTAATGATGAGGGGGGAGAGTAGGTTCATTTTTATTTGTACTCATAAAAATGATGTGGAGGGCATTCAGTGTCAGTTTTGTTTGGGTAAATGAACCACATCAGTAGGCAATATGAAATGCACCAGTGGGCACGTGGGACTGATCAGTCTTTTATACCACTGATCAAAAGGTGAGCCTAGACAAGAGACTGAATGGATGATCTCAAGTTTTCTTTGCTTCTGTCTTTTACCCATTGATTTCATCTTTTCACATTGTCCCTTTCATTTGGCTCTTGGTGATGCTTTGGTTTCATTCATGTAGCTTTTTCTATTCTAAGATTATGAATTTTTGGTAAATATCAAGGGGTACTGCTCTTGTTACTTCACATAGCCCTTTAACAATAAATAGAAAATTAATTTTAAAAGTAAGAAGGAGAAAAATATGATTCCTTTGTCAGGTTTGTAGCTGTGAATTCTCTAAAGGTTTCCAAATAAAGTTATACTTGTGGTGAGCCAAGGAAAGTGGAAAGCTGGACACATGTTAATACTGTGGCAGACAGCAATTGGGACTTTTTCCTGTTCCCATATTGTATCTTACAGGCTACAGTTACTCTTTGGAACTCATAGTGTCAGATAAATAACTCTTGACTTAAAAAAAAAAAACCTCTTTCTTTCTTTCTTCTGAGCCCATGATTGTTGTGTACCATGAGAGCTTGTCTGATAATATATCACCAACACTCTTTTCAATATACCTTTCTGTAATCTTACAGCTGACTGCCAATAAAGCTCCCTGCTGGAATAGAAGTAAATTATAGAACAGATGGGAGATTATTTAGAATTGTATCTTATATTTCTTTGTATCCCCTACAGTGCCTTGCCCATAGTAGACTCCCAATAAATATTTGCTGAATGACTCTTCATACAATGTAAGTGAAATACTAATGATAACAATGCCTTGTATTTGGATAGCATTTTAGAATTTTCCAAATGTATTCTCCTCCTTTAGTTTACTTGATTCTAATAATGACCCAAAATGATTGGGGAAAACTACAGGTGGCATTATTGCAAAACTGGGTAGTTAAGCCTTGTTAGTTCTTCAACAACTACCAACTCAACATGCCTAATTTGGCAACTTTTTTTTTTTTTTTTAAAAACACTGAGCCTGTCATTTCACTGAATTAGCTACTTCCTCCAATGATATAGCTTGTGTCACATCTTTGCCCTGCTTTGATCTGTCTTTGTATCATCATTACTTAGCTCAGTTCCTGGCATGTAACACTGAAATATGCTTGTTGATTGACTGTTAACTGATTCTTGTTGATGTCCTCCCATAAATCCTTCCCAAGCTTTCCACCCAACACATTGGGATTTTCTTTTTGGATCTCTTTATGTGTGGTTAATGACAATAGAGCATATGGGCTTTCCATCAGTTATTCCTCACTCTCATCACATCATCAGCCAGTCTTTTTCCTGCCTATGTTTCTACATTGCTTCTCCCATATAATTTTTTATTGCTATATAGATTTCAGCTTACTTCCACCCACAGTATACCTTTCTACTGCTCTGTGCATGACCTCATCTTGAATTCTTCAGGGAGTATGGTACTCCATGACTCACAATCATATTGTATCACCAGAAAAATAGTCATGTTAGAAAAGATAGGCCTTTGTTTCATGGAAAGTCTCAGAGTCATTAAAAGTAGTGATGAGTTTTCTAAAGGTAATATAGCCTACTCTCTGTTAAATTCTGGATTTTATGAGAAACCACAAACTCAGGCAAATAAAAGTTTTTTGTGTGTGTTCCAAATGGATATTTATGATGAGGATAAATAGGTTTCACCATGGAACCAGTGGCTTCTTTCAAGAATGGTAGATAACATCAAGGACAATGTAGATTGTTCATGGAATAAGAGAGATGAAGTGTGGATATTTGGTGTAATCCTGGCATCCATAAAATATATTTAAAAAAACACTAAAAAAAGCTTCCAGAATATTGGGTTCATCCATTCTGGAGAATTTTATCTTGATATTTTTGAAATTTCTTTTGGAAATGATGGGCTTTAAAAAGGGGGAATAGGATTTTATCTTCAAAAAGCTACTTTGTACTTTACTTTAGATTTGTGTGAAATGCATATAGCATTTGTCTTTATACTTTTCTTCAGGGAAGATGTGGACAAGTATCTTCCAGGATAAGAAAGTATGGAGGAATTGTGAATCAGTGGAATTCACCCATATCTGTAAAATAATGACTGAGTTTCATTAGAATGATCCTATGAGCTATATAGCATAATTATGATGACATATACCATATACTTGTTAGAGATGAGGTCATTTCAGTACAGATAAGTGACTTGCATCTAGTTAAGACAGTTAGTGATAAACTAGCAGTAGATGAGGGGTCACTTGAACTTTAGTCTAGCCATTCATCCATTACTTAATTACTATTCTTTCAGGCATATCGATGTTGCCATACTGTGCAGTCATTCAGGAGTAGCTCCTCATGTTATTGCCAGTATCCTTACTGATATATTTCAAAATAATAGGCAATATTTAATTTTCTTAAGACCAAAGCATTTTAGCAAAAGCTTTCTAAATATAGGACTATAATTCTTGAAATTCAGTTATATCATGTCTTCTATGCCAGAGAATGACTTCTTTACTACAAGGAGGACACTGAAATGCCTTCTTTTATAAAAAGTGAATTTTGATGAAGAAATTCCACCCTGCATTAGATCTGCTTTTGAACCTTTGAAAAGAAGAATGTTTAAAAAGAAAAGCCTTCAATTTCAAATTAAGTAAATGTTTTTACCCATTCAAGTTAATTCAGTTTTAGTATGTGTGCCACTGAAATACATACAGTAAAGATTTTATTTTATTTTATTTTTTGTGTAAGATACTATAATAGGTGCTAGGAATAAAAAAGATTAAAAATAATATATTTCCTTCCTTCAAGGAACTTACCTTCTACTGGAAGCAGGATACAATTTACAACATAAGTCACTGCAAAATGTTTATCATTTTAAGAATGAGATGGTGCTGACACCAAACATAACCTTTTGTAGTAAGTAGAGAGCCCTTGAGTGAATTTGAGAAGACTAAGATACTGGGAAAGCTTTCTACATGGGGTATTTGAAGATCAGTTCCCCAAATTAGCAGGATAAAGGACTTGTATATATATAATTTGAGGAAATTTTGAAATGTCACCAGGCCTAGCTCATATCCATCATTCTAGACCTGACAGAAGTGAAGAATTAAAAAAATAAGAATTGGAAAACTAGTGGGAAATTTCAGAGGAATCTCAGCTTTGAAAATGAAGAAAAATATGTGTAGCACTGGCATAAGCCTCATGGTAACTTATCTCATAGTCACATATATAGGAACTATCTCTCTTGCTAGTGCCAGATAATAGGTAGTTCAGTTAAATTTTATCTAAGGATGCAGTGAATTTTCTTCAGGATCTTAAATTGTTCACTGCCATAAAGACCCATTTTTTTTTTTTTTTATCAGCATTCTCCTGGTGTTACTGTATGACTGTAAAATTGGAATACCACAGTTTTAGAAGAATGGAAATTGTTACTCCTCTTCAAAATGGCATTAGATAGATACTTGACACCTGTAAAAGGACTACCAGTTGTTGAATTGTTAGATGTTTTTGATCGAGGATAGATTTTATTTGATTTCTTTTGTTTTTATATTAGCTTAAATTTCCTCTTACATCAATCACCCTTTCCTCTCTCCCATGAGATCATTCCTTATGAGTCAATCTTTCTAATAAAGGATTAAAAAAAAAAACTTGTTATAGATAACCTGGGGAAAATTTTGAAAGTCAATATGCCTAGGCTGTATCCACCATAGATTTTCATCAAGGATCAACAAATTCAGCCAGTTGGATCAAGATTGACATTATCTGTAATGTTTCATACCCTTGGATCTTTTACCTCCACCTCCACCTTGCCTTCATCTCAACAAAAGAGTTGAAGGAAGTATTTTCTTATAGCTCTTCTTTGGAGCTAATCTTGGGTCTATTACATTATGTTGTTATTACATTAAAAGTTATTTATTTTGGGGATAATTTTATAAGTATTCACTTTAAATTATTTATGTAGTTTGTTCTTTCCATTTTTATTGTTATAGTCATATACTATGATTTTTTTTGGCTCTGGTCCCTTCATTTGATTCAACTTGTGTTTTTCTTTTATTCCCCCATATTCATTATATTCATCATTTCTTACAGCACAATAATAAAGTCAAATTCTCAACATTTGTGCATTTAACTTTAGTGACTTTATGCATTTGCATGATTTTATCAGTAAGCTCCTTTTCATTTTCACATAGGCAACCATACCAAAGCAGCTAAGTGCAGAAGAGAAAAAAATGAGAGGTATGCACAAGTTTGTGGAATGGCTGGTTTCCCAAAGGTACTTCATTGATCTTGTTCCCTCTCTTGTTGCAGAGTAAAGAGCTCTCCTTGTGCACTTGTTGCATATTTTCATTGTTTGCTTTTAAAGCTCAAATTTTGTGTTACAATGATGCTCTTTACCTGATAAGCTGCTGTGTCTTTCATGATCTCCACCAGCCTGGAAAGACAGTGTTGGAAGTAAAATTGAGATCTCACTAGTCTCAGCTGTGATGATACATAGAAGTATACGTTGTTACTAGAACATGCCAGTTTTGTTTCTTAATACAAATGGGACTTTGGACAAACTACTTAACCTTTCAGGGGTTCATTTCCTCCATTTCTATGAACTGATGGTAGAGTTATAAACTGGTCCAGCCTTGAACAATTTAGGAGTATTACCCCAAAGTTACAAAACTATGCTTTTTGATAGCATTAATTATATCATAAACCCAAAGAGATGAGTTATAAAAAATAAAGAGTATAATGACTCATATGTACAAAAGTAACTCTTTTTTGGGGTGGCAAAGAACTAGAAAGTAAGGGGGTTAGGGATGGGAAAAGACTGAATAAACTATGATATATTATTGTCATGGAATACTTCGGTATCATAAGAAACAGTGAAGGGAATTAGTTTCAGAGAAATCTGGGAAGACTTATATGATCTGATTCAGAGTAAAATGAGCAATAACCAAGAGAACAATTTATACTTTAATTATATTGTAAAAATAAATCAGCTGAATTTGATGACCTCTAAGGTCATCTCTAAATCTATAAACTTATGGTTATTATGATAATGATGACAGTGATGAGGTTGATGGCACAGATTTTTGAAGTGGGATATGATGCTACTAATTCCTGGTGTTTGTTTCTATGAGCTCTATGATATCTTCCTGGGAGTTCTTTGTTGGGGGAGAGAGGACTGTTTGGGTGGGAACAATGACTGGGAAGTGACTATCTTTGGCAAAAAAAAGAAGAGACATGCTATCTTACATCTTTGTGTTTTTAAAAGCTGTGCCAGCCTTTTAATGACTTAAGCAATTTGGTTGCATAAATTTAGAATTGAATGACAATGGGAAGCTGAACAAAGCTGTCTATGTAGTATGTAAATAGGACAGTAGTGTGCTTGAACACTAAAGTGATTTTTGGGGCAGGACATAAACCCAACACAGTTACTCACAGGGAAGAAAAAAACAAACAACCTAAAACATTATCTTGACAGGCCAGGAATGTGATTGCCCATTTTTTCATGGACATTGAAAGTGTTTTTTAATATTCCATCCAAATTCCAGATCCATTCTCTTATAATATTATTTTACAAACAAAAACAAAAAGAAAACCTCCAATTAGGTAAAATATTCAAGAAGTGAGGTGTTCTGATTGCTGCTGCTGCTCTTCCTCCTCTTCTTCCTTCTCTTCTTCCTTTCTTCTTTCTTTTTCTTATTCTTGTCCTTCTTCTTGTTCTTACTTGTTCTTGTTCTTGTTGTTCTTGTTCTTCTTTCTTCTCCTTTTCTTTTTCCTTCTCCTCCTCTTCTTCCTGCTCCTTTTCCTTCTTCTTCTTCTCCTCCTCTTCCTCCTCTTCCTTTTCTTTCTCCTTCTTCTTTTCTTTCTTTTCTTCTTCTCCACCTCCTCCTCCCTTCCCCTCTTTCTTTTTTTCTTCTTGTTCTTTTTTATAGTTACTATTGTTAACTGAAGATGAAACAACACTCTTCTTTGGTTTGACTCCTGCCAAGCACTATTTTTTATAGTATTTTAGTATACTTTCTTGTCCTAGTAGAATTTGATCAATATCCAGAAATCTTTCTTTGATTTAGTATTTTATATTTTGCTACAGTGCAGTTTGACAAATAACAGAAATCTTTCTTTGATTTAGTCCCTTGTAGTATTGCACATTTGTTATTGTTGAATCCTTTAGACAGAGGTAGGAGACATTAAACATTATCTATATGTACTGAACCCAGTGGATAAACTGATTTTTTGTTTGTTCTCTCCACCCTAAGAAAAGCCTTCTTGATATCAAGTGGTTATTATTTTTTTATTTCTCCTAATATAACAGTGTGAAAAAATTTACAAAAGAGTGGTAAGGATTTAGATTAGTTAAGATTAAATTACATTTAGTAATTGCAAACTTAAGTTCATATGCTAGTAGTTCAAAATGAAGGGATTCAGGCCTAAATTTCTAGAGGATAGGGATAGGAATAAGAATAAGATTTTTTAAAAAACTATGGATGATTAAAGAAATCGTCAAGGTTTTTTTACGTTATAATTCTCTACTTAATTATTTCTCTAGTTTACTTCAGTAACAATTGTAATGCTCATTTTTTTCCTCCTGAATAATTGGCAATATTATATGATATTTGAGAGAATTATGGGAATTTTTTTTAAGTGACTCTGAAGAAAGATACCTTCGGAGTTAAAATTAAAAAAAAGTGAAATTTAAGTATTAGGAGACTGATATGCAAAGAATAGTAGATCCTTCTTTTTCCCTTTTAACACTAAAAAATCAAAATATAGTTGAAGAATATTCATCTAGGAACTTAATATGTTTTGAAAGAAACAGGAAATGAAGTGATCTTTGACTTACAGAAAGGAAATAATAATACATATTTATATTTATATAACATTCTCTCTATATCATCTATTTTGGTCCTTACTACTGCCCTATACAGTAGGCTGAGCAACTTTTATTATTTCCATTTTTCAAATGAGAAAAAGTGACTATGACCAGGGCCACGTAGTCATTAAGTCCTTGAGCCAGTAATCAGCAACATTCCCTGAATTTATGCCTTCTTATACCACAGCTCCCTCCACAGGAACATGTGCTATCCCCTCCTGTTCTTGGCAAATATACTATTATATCCTATTCAGTTACATATATCAGAAGTAGGAGAATACTAGCAATTCTAAAGCATCCTCTAAACTTATTAAAAGAGGGTTGGGAGTTGGGCAGCTAGGTTGTACCTATTCAGGAAGACTCCTGAATTCAAATCCAACCTCAGACCCTTACCATCTGTGTGACTCTGGGCAAGTCACTTAACCCTGTTTTCCTCACTTTTATTATCTATAAAATGATCTGGAGAAGGAAATAGCAAACCACTTTTGTATCTTTACTAAGAAAACCCCAAATGGGATCAAAAGAGTTGGACATAGCAATAAGAATTGTAAAAATCTAGGGTGCTCGTATATGTTTAGGTGGATTTCCTCTATTATGATGAACTTTTAAAGGAATCTTTAAGGGAAGCATAATATGGTTTTAAAAATTATTATATCTTTTTATTTAGAAAACATTTGCATGGTAATTTTTCAACATTGGCCCTTGCAGAACCTTCTGTTCCAACTTTTCCCTACCTACCCCCTCATCCCCTCTCCTAGATGACAGGTAGTCTAATACATGTTAAATATGTTAAAGTATATATGGAACCCAATATATGCATATATATTTATACAGTTATCTTGCTGCACAAGAAAAATCGGATCTAGAAAAAAAGAATAAAACCCGAGAAAGAAAACCAAAATGCAAACAAACAATAACAGAAAGAATGGAAATGCTATGTTATGGTCCACATTCCCATAATTCTCTGCTGGGTGTAGCTGATTTTATTCATTACTGAATAATTGGAACTGGTTTGAATCATTGTTGGAGAGCCACATCCATCAGAATTGATCTTCATATAGTCTTGTTGCCATGTACAATGATCTCCTGGTTCTGCTCATTTCACTTAGCATCAATTCATTTAAGTCTTTTCAAGCCTCTCTGAAATCATCTTGCTGATCATTTCTTACAGAACAATAATATTCCATAACATTCATATACTACAATTTATTCAACCGTTCTCCAACTGATGAGCATCCATTACATTTCCAGTTTCTAGCCACTATAAAAAGAGCTGCCACAAACATTTTTGCACATACAGGTCCCTTTCCCTCCTTTAAGATCTCTTTGGCATATAAGTCCAGTACAAACACTGATGGATCCAAGGGTATGTACAGTTCGATAATTTTTTTGCATAGTTCCAGTGCTCTCCAGAATGGTTGGATCCATTCACAGTTCCACCAACAATGTATCAGTGTTCCAGTTTTCCTACATCCCCTCCAACATTTGTCATTATCTTTTCCTATCATCTTAGCCAATCTGAGAGGTGTGTAGTGGTATCTCAGAGTTGTCTTAATTTGCATTTCTCTGATCAATAGTGATTTGGAGCACCTTTTCATATGTCTAGAAATAGTTTCAATTTCTTCATGTGAAAATTGTCTGTTCATATTCTTTGACTATTTATCAATTGGAGAATGGCTTGATTTCTTATAAATTTGAGTCAATTCTCTATATATTTTGGAAATGAGGCCTTTATCAGAACCTTTAAATATAAAAATGTTTTCCCAGTTTATTGCTTCCCTTCTAAACTTATCTGTGTTAGTTTTGTTTGTGCAAAACCTTTTTAACTTAATATAATCAAAATTTTCTACTTTGTGAGCAATAATGATCTCTAGTTCTTCTTTGGTCATAAATTCTTTCCTCTTCCATAGGTCTGAGAGGTAAACTATCCTCTGTTCTTCTAATTTATTTATAATCTCATTCTTTATGTCTAGAGCATGAACCCATTTTGACTTTATCTTGGTATATGGTATTAAGTGTGGGTCAATGTGTAGTTTCTGCCATACTAGTTTCCAATTTTCCCAGCAGTTTTTGTCAAATAGTGAATTCTTATCCCCAAAGCTGGGGTTTTGGGGTATGTTAAACACTAGGTTATTATAGTTATTGACTATTTTGTCCTGTGAACCTAACCTATTCTATTGATCAACTAGTCTATTTCTTAGCCAGTACCAATTGGTTTTGATGATCATTGATTTATAATATAGTTGTAGATTTGGTACAGCTAGGCCATGGGAATGATAACATGTGAATGATTCTTTTAAGGGGAAAAATTAGCCAAATTTGACTGTGTAAATGGTAAATAGAAAGGAACATAAGTCAATTGAGCAGTATTGTTCAAGTGGACATTTGAAGGGACAGAAGAAAAGGTATTAATAGAGACAGACATTAGGCAGTAATTAAAGTAAAATCCTAAAGGAAAAGTGAAACTGAAAACACTGCATTATTTATTTGGGTTAAATGGGAACTTGCCAAGGGAGAGACAGCTGGCTTTCTGTTTTTTGCAATTGTTTGTAGACTTTAGCTCAAAAGCTGCCTATCAGTTTTGAAATTTTCATAATTTTTACTTTTGAAACAGTTTCCATTCCGAGGCCAAATCTACCCAGAAAGAAAGAAAAGTAAAGAAATGGAGCAGTTATTTAGATAATTCAATACAAGAGACATTTTCATCTTCAAATAGTTAGGTAATTGAAGAATTGAAGAATGACTAAAATGGCTATTCCAAATGATGAAGTGAATAAAAGTGCTAGCTTTGGAACTAGGAGTTTAATCTTGGCTCAAACATTCACTAGCTGTTATTTCAGGCAAGTCACTTTAACTTCTCTTTGCCTCAATTTCCTCAACTTTAAAATGGGAATAATAATACCAGAGAGTGGTATCATGAGGATCAAATGAGATATTTGAAAAAAAAAAAAAAGTACTCAGCCCAGTTCCTGGCATGTAGTAGGTGCTATAGAAATGCTTATTCCATGCTTCTTCCTCATACATACCTCACAGAATTGTGAGGATCACATGAGATAATTTGTACAGTACTTTGCAAACTTTAATTTGTAAATCAAAGTGGACTATATTTGCTATATTATTATGAGTATATTAATTGGGTACATTGAATAAATTGGCACTCAGATACAATGTGGTTTGCTATATGATCCTATTACATTGCAAATTGTGGAACTCCATTTCTGAAAAATATAAATTGTGACGGACTCAGAGGACAGTACTCTTATATTATACTTACCATATGTCTTTCTGATAATGACTTGTGTACTAGGAGCACCATAAAAGCTATCAGTCAGGAAATGTATGATTAGAAAAGGGAAGTAGGCTAGGAATGTACAGAGAAGGAGCAATGGCAACCCAAATATGGTTCTGGCACTCCACTTTCAAGAGGTATTGGGCATTTCTCCAGAGTATTTATAGGAAGCCTTGTACAGAATTGCACAGGATAAGAAGGCAAAGGTGTATCCTAATCAGTAGAAGGAATATTTATACAAGTGAGATCCTTGAATATTTTGAAGTTTGAAATTCAGAATAAGTGATAATAATTATTTCAAGTTCTGGTCCCTTAAATTTGCTAATTCATGTGTTCGTTTTCTTAAAATTATCAAGAAATAGGAATTATGGTATCACTCACAAATCTTTGGTAAATCCAAAGCCTACACAATAAATACTTCAAATGTAATTTCCAAATCATGAGTTAATTTTGATCTCATTCCTGTATTCTTATTGATGAGAGTTTATGTTGGTGTAATTTGTGAACAGGTTATTTTACTGGGAAGAGGTGATCTGTTGATTATGATGTATCTAGGATGCAAGAAATTCCTGTCATTCTCTGCAACCCTGAATGGCAAAATGTATTGCTACAATCCCTAAAAAATGGTATCTGTCCTATTATTGGTTCAGAACATTGTAGTATCCTTATAATGTTTTGCTTTCTTTCTAGGATTGTAAGAGAAACTAAAATTATCTAAGTAAGAATTGGAAATGAAATGTGGTTCTCTTAGGATTGTTGATTTTTTAAAATATCAATCTCCATTAGCAAAACATTATGGATTTTAATTAAATAGAGATTGAGAGGAAATATCTTTTTATCCTGGTTCTACAGCATTAGAAAAGTGAAGTTTCATCTTCAGTCTTTGAATTCTACTTTCTTGATGCCAGTGAAAAGGAAGAAGCATTTGTCAATATTGGTGGAAGTATCTAGGAAATATATTTATTGTGTATCTTTAGGATAGGTCTTATTCTGGGAGCATTGTTACATATATTTTCCATGTTAAGGGGTATTCAAAGGCACAATGATAATGACTTATTAATTAAATGATACGTAATAAGCCATAGTCCACAATAGTCTACACATGGACTTTTTTTTATGTGCAGCTTGTGCTTAGATTGGTCTGACCAGCCACAATTGGACACAGTAGAATTTGACTCTAACAGTGATATCATTGTGGTCCTCTTGGAGCATGAAGGATAACCAACCATCCATTATGCAATACAATATATAAAAAAGAAATGTATTACTGTACATTTATGATGGACACTTTCCATTTTTCTTTAGGGCCATTACTACAAATCTAATTTTTTTAATTTTTAATTTTTACTAACTTCCTCTTGAGTCT
Organism: Antechinus flavipes; assembly: GCF_016432865.1. Classification (NCBI taxonomy): domain Eukaryota; kingdom Metazoa; phylum Chordata; class Mammalia; order Dasyuromorphia; family Dasyuridae; genus Antechinus; species Antechinus flavipes. The sequence goes on along the minus strand of NC_067402.1, from coordinate 57,138,385 downwards.
CTGGTTGTGGATAACTGCTATGTATGTTTATTCACAAATTAATTCTCTTCTCTGTCCCTCAGTTTACATTAATGTGTATGATAAGGATGATGGACAAGATGATCTGTGTAGTTCCTTCAAATTCTAGATTTTATGAATTCTAGAACTTGTCACTCAGGGTCTATGTGAGAATTAATATAGTTTGATGCCAGGATAGAGATTGTAGCTTGAATGTTGTGGGAAAAAGTAGTGGAATAATCACCAAGACAGGTTACTTTTAATATATTAAATGCTTTCTGTGATTTTTAAAAATATATTAACTACCTTCTGTCTTATTTTTGATAGGGGAGGGAGTTGTGGTAGGGAACTATTTAAAAACTACATTTAAAATCTTTTTCAGGTTATTTGATACCAGTTTGTAAACTGAGTCTTTAAGTGTCCTTAATTATTTCAGGCTACCAGAATTCCATTTAATAATTGGGTAAATAGGAATTCATTAAATTGGATTGTAGTAGCATAAAGATTTTAGGCTACTTTTGGACTCTTAGGGAATAGCATTCTTGCTGGGAGAATCTAGCTCTCTGATGGATCATACCTTTGTCTGTCATACAGACTTTTGCATGCACTTTATGAAGTGTTAAAGCTGCTAGGTGTCTAAGGCTCCTAATTTATGCAGTTGGGTATTTCATAAATGGATTTTTTTGCATGCAAGCATTTTAAACGCTAATATTTATGCAAGTATTCAAATAAATGCAAGTGCATCTGTCTGACTATATGATGCCCAAGTATGCATATGCATGAACATTTGTACGAGGGATAGGGGGACAAGTCCCCAAAGTTAAAGAATGCTGAGGGTACATTTTCAACTTTTCTTCTTTTGATTGTAAATTTTTTTAACTAGAAAAAGCATTAAAGTGAATAATGCTTCTAATCAATAGTTGCATTTTGAAGCAAAAAACTTTCATTCATTAAATGTATTTTAAAGTATAAATAACTTTTAAAAAGTCACTCACATTTCATTCCTTCATAAACCAATTCCTTAACAATTTTGTAAGCTGATATAGGCTATTTATGGAAAGGAATATGCAGTGTTTTTTCAGAGAGTATATATCCCAACATCATATTTTGTAAATAAAATTATTCATAGAATTACAAAATCTGAATTGGAAGGAACCAACCTATCCCTGAGATCCTCAATAGTTTCTACCTAAAGCAGTTATCTAGTTTCTGCTTGGAGATTATAAATAAGGGAAGCTAACTACCTTTAGAGATATCCAAATCCATTTTTGGAGTAGCTTTGATTATCATTATCATCATTAACATTTATATAGAACTTTAAGCTTTTTAAAAATCCTTTATGTGTTTTTTTTATTTGCGTTTCATAACAACCATATGAACAAAGTATCAAATACACTTATTTTATAGTTTTTTTATATTACAAATTTCTGTGTTGTTTTTCTCTTATTAGATATTAAACATTATTAAAACTTGCATTGTTTAAACTTTCAATTTTCCCCCATCCTCCAGCACAAGGTTTCTTACACAGTAGGAACTTACATATTTATTTAATCAATCAACAAATATTATTAAGTGGCCTTCTGTATGTCAAATGCAAGGGATATAAATACAACACACGCTTTTCCACTCCCCACCACATCAATTTTCACTTTTAAGTTTAATCTTTATTATGGATATGTTAACATCATTTTATTAAGTTTAAATAATCAAGAAAATAATAATGAATCAAGTCCTGATTTGTAACTTTTGTTGATTTTCATGTTGCACATGATCACAATGAGAATTTAACAACCCCTGAAAGGGGGCCAGTTTGAGATGACTTTGCAAACCCCTGCTTATGATCTTCCGTTTCCTTTCTCTCTGCCTTTATATAAACTGTCCCCCACGTCTAGAATGCTTTCCCTTCTTGTCTCATGCCTTAAAAAATCTATGACTTTCTTTGGTGTTTAGCTCAAAACCAGAAAGTCTTTCTCAGTCCTCTCCATATACTAGAATTTTTTTTCATAAGATTATTTTATGTATCACATATTTAGGTACCTATTTTTTCCCTCATTTCATACACTTTGGGGGTGTTATGGACCCCTTTGGCAGTCTAGGGAAGTCTGTGGACTTCTTTTAAGAATAATGGTTTTAAAATGCATAAAACAAATTACACAGGGTTATACAGAAACCAGTTATATTTATATAAAGACATTTTTTAAATCCAAATGTACAACTTCTGCAATAGAATTGAAGCTCCATGAGGGCAGGGTCTTTTTTCACTTGTTCTTTATATCCCCAGCATCTTGTATTAAATAAATGGTTGTTGATTAATGGCAATCCCAGATGAAACACTGTTTCAGTGTTATCTACATCACTTTTCTTTCTCCATGGGCTATCCTACACTATGGGAATCCTACACTATGAAACCTTATGTTTCAAACTGTCTTAAGGCAGCTTATCTGTGTTACTTAAACCCTCTTCACCTCTGCCTGTCCTAAAGCAAGGTATTTGAGCCTTGTTCTGTAATTTCTACTTTCAAGAAGCTTACAGTTGAATATTTAATGAAATCAACAATTTATCACCTAACGATTATTATAATAATTATTATTATAATTATCTAACGATAATTAGTATTTAATAACATTAAAAATCAATTACTTCACCAAATATTTATTAAGTCCTTAGCCTGCATGAGATATTAGGTATGGGAAAACTGAAACTACACTGTCCAAATTCTCAAGGGTCTTACATTCTCCTGGATATAACATGAATCAATAAATGTCACAAAGTTTTGTCCTTGGCTCTGTTCTGTTCAACATTCTTTATCAGTGATTCAGGTTCAGATATAGAGTTCATGCTATCAAGTTTCTGAATGACATAAAACAGGGAAGGAAGATGAATCCAAAATATTGCAATAGGCTAGAAAAACAGGCCAAATTTAATAAAGTAAAATTTAATAATTTCATTAAATTTCTTCTTTGGGAGTCAGATTTAGCACTTTGTTTTAAATTTGGAATTACACTGACCTCAGAACTGCCTCCTCTCCACAAAGTGTTATCTTTTTTCTCTTGCCTTCTAGGAAATCCCGTTCCCAACCCCACTATCATCATTTTCCTTTCCCAAAGGATAGTTTTGGTAGTCTTGCTATTCCTGTCTTGTACCCAGAATAGCTACTCTTGGCATTCTGGTCTGCTTTTTATCCTTTGTCTGAGTTATTTTAGAGGCTGACACTTCTTAGCGATGGCATGTGGTGACTTTCCTTTCTCTTGCCATCTCTGACTTATAGTTTTCTGATATCTAATTTGGTGGGGTTTATCCACCTCATCTTTCCTATTTCTATTGTTTGTAGCAATTCACCTTAGATCCTGGCCAAAGGAATAATTCTCTAGCTCCTCAACTTTGGTTTTAAACTATTTGCTGCCCACATCTAGTGCCTCCTGTGTTAATATGTTAAATGATAAATTGAGCCAATTTAAAGCAAATCATATAGGTTTTCCTTTAAAAATCAGTATATTTCTTGCCCCTTAATATTTTTTATTATGAACTTGACAGGCATTAACAATCATGATAATTTCATTATCTAAAGAAGAAAAGAAAAAAGAAAATTATATTTGAAACCATATTTAAAATATGACATTTAAAAAAGCATATAATAAATTTAACATACTAATTCTAATATTGTCAAGCAAAACAGAAACATATATTGACCATGTCAAAAAACATATGTTTCATTTTGTACCTCTATTCCATCTCCTCAGTACATTTTTTTATTTTACATAAAATTACAATACCTATGAAGTAGGGAAGAAAGAAACATTCAGAGGTCATTCACTGAGGTGAACTAGTTCCAATTCTCTCTAACATAGTATTGGTTCACTTGGAAGAGAAGATTAATGGGCATCGTCCTCCTGTACAGGAATTCAGAGCAATGTAACAAGCTCAATAATGTTAAACACTCTCGTTCTACTCAACCCCTTCCCCCTACCCATTTTTTTATATCTTCAATATTCAGTACATTGTCTCACACTTACTAGATGCCTAATAAATGTTGAATCATTGAATCGAATTATATGATGGTCTTTGGTGAAGATATTTCTGCCAATAATAGTCGTGAGAAATAAGATAACATTCTGTTTTAAAATCTTAATAAACCACTTGTTTTTGCCACCCAGATCCATTTTTTGGAAGTTATTTTGTGCCTTCAAAATAGCTCTTTTATTTATTGAACAAAGAAAGATTGCATATATTGGAACCAAAAAGAAACATTTTTATTTCTGATTCAGTTGATATTTTCAATCATGCCCCTCTCATAATTTCAGGACATTTACTGATGTAATTTTCTTTTAGTGAAGAATCTGTGTTATTTAGGGAAAAAGCATAGGGTAGGAGGACTTAAAAGTCAGGAAGATCTGCATTCAAATCCTGTTGCTAACACTTATTATCCAGATAATCTTGAATAAGTCACTTAATCTCACAAAGCTTGCGTTCTTATCTGTAAAATGAGTATTTGTAATAGCCCCTATTATAGGGATATTGTGTGGAACCAGTAAGATAATGTATGGGAAATCTTTTTCATAATGTAAAGCATTATAGAAATTTGAACTTTTGTTGTTTATAATCCGACAACTCCTGATTCTTTCTTGATTATCATCAGACTATAGAATATAAGTCACTTTGCAAACCCTAAAGACTATCTAAACACTGCCTATTGTTATTTATTATCATGGTTGTTATTGTGGGAGAGGGAATACACGTTTATTAATGCTTATTATGGATCAGATACTTAGCTAAGCACTTTCCAAATATAATCTCATTTGCTCCAGTGGACGTCATTTCCATTTTTACTTTGTATATCAAATACCTTGAACTGTGCCTAGTAAGAACTTAATAAATGCCTGTGGAATTCAATCAAATTAAATGACCTTTTGAATTGCATGATGCCTGGAAGAAGAGCAACAATTTATACAGCACTTAATATAGATTTGGTGCTATACTCAATCAGCCTTAAAATGGTTAAAAGTCTTTCTAATGGTTTAAGCTTAAATTGATTTTTTTTTTAATGATTTACGAAATACAGGTAAAACAAACTTTGTAAGTAATGTTCAGACATTGTATTGCACTTTATTTCAGAAATAATGTGATTTTTCTCTCTTGTCTGAATACTTTTCTATGCTTCTTAATGTTTTAGTGCCTTATAATATATACATTGCAGGCTAGATGCCCAGGTAGCGTTAATACTCCCAGTACTTGTCAAATGAGGTCAAGTAAAAATCACTCCCTGTCTGCTGCAGCTAATGAGGGACAGATTTTTCCCCTGGAGCCAAGGTCCAATAGTAATGTGTCCCTGAAGAGCAGATTGAGGAAATCCCTAGAATATGATATGTAACATGTAATAACCTTGAAATAAATTTTATGGAGGTAATTTCCATAGAGGTGAATAGAAATAGAGTCTTACTCACTATTTAAAAGCCGCAACTTATGGCAGCAAACTTTGGGAAAGAACCCAGATTCTGTATAAAAGATGCTGTTTCACATAATCAAATGCATAAGTTTGTTTACCCTGAGCCTCTTAAAGAGATCATTTGAATTATATAAAGGACAGTGAATGAATTGAGTTAATACAAATCATTCCCCAAGTTTCAGGTTACTTTTATATTTTATATGTAGTGCTTCAGGTCACTCTCAAGGCAGGTATAAGATTACTGAAATTATTTTGCATCCATTTCAATGTGTAGCTAATGAAAAGGGAATGAAACTGTATTTTGGAGCCATTTCTTTCTTTAAGAAGGCTAAAGCTAAATATGCCACTTACTATCTTGTGTTTAATTTTCCCTCTCCCTTTCTTTCTCTCTTTCTTCTCTCTTCCTCTCCATCTCCCTCTCCTTTTCTCTCTCTATCTATCTGTCTCTGTCTCTCTGTGTCTCTGTCTCTCTGTGTCTCTGTCTCTGTCTCCTCTCTCTCTCTCTCTCTCTGAGATGAAGAGAAATTGATATTTTTGTTTACAGTTTATCGAATTCCATACATGTCTCATGTGAGGGATATTGGAAAAAATTGGTTAAAGCTATCCCCCCCCCCTGTATCCTATAGGTTATTTTAAAATCACAAACTATGTGTACTGGTCTCAGAATAATCACCTACTACTAAACACCTGATTGATATGATTGTTTTATGTCTCTTTGTCTATGAAGCCCCCCACTCTCAAAGACATGAAAGTGAAAAATCAGAGAGGTTTTGGGAAAATCTATACATTCAGAAGTCAAAGTAGTTAAGGAAAGTTGAAACATTCAGAAAAACATTAAGGCAATAGGAAGAAACTTTTCAGGGAAGCGTTCAAGACAGGAAGAATATTGTACACACACTCACTTTTGCTGATCTACATAGTTGTAATATCTCCCCAATATTTTCCCCCCTCTGCATTTATTTTGTGGCAATCATATACATTTTGATGAAGCCTATTGGACTAGCCTTTGGAAATCCGAGACAGACACTGATCCAAGTTGAGGACATATTTTTTAAGTACTGGAACTATTCCAGAACCTAGAAGGTATGGATCAGGAGTTAAAAAGAATCTGTTACCTAAATTCTGCCAATATTTAACCTCAATTGTGTGGGCTACTGGGGCCAGCATCTATGTGGTGTGATGAAATGTCATACTTGACTGCCCTAATCATGAAGTGAACCGTTGTGCTGTGACTTGCATATGTCAAGTTATCAAGACAAATTTCTCTATTACAGAGATAATTGGTAGAATGTGCTTTTCAGAGAATCCAAAATCCATTTTTTTTCCTGTCTGAAGTATTCCATTTTCTAAGCAGTTTGGCATTATCATTTAATTTTATATTCAGAAATCTTTCTTGCTAGCACAAATTCTGATTTTGGGTAGATTGCTTGCTTCTTTGAGAATCAATTATAATTATAAGGGAGACAGAATAGCAATTGAAGGGATGGTTAAAATTTGAGGATTTAGCCTCAGCTAAGTGTTAACCTTCCATAAGTGTGCACCCATGCTGTGCTATACTTTGAATTCCTCGCTCATCTTGCCTTATATTTATAGGTTGTCCTACAACACATTGAAGTCAGCTGCCAAGGCAATTTGTACAATCATTTTCCCTGGAGGTCTTTAAAAATAGAATTAGATACCCATCTGTTCCTTAGAGTTTTGTTGTAATCCTGTTTATAGGCAGGGGACAGACTAGATTACCTGTCAAAAGTCTCTTTCAGAGCTGTGACTTTTTTAGTAGGAGGCCGATGGAGTGTTCCTAAAGTAAATGGGTTTGACAAGTGATATAAAACAGAGACTGAATTCTTGAATGTTTGGTATATGACTACAGACTTGCTAGCTATAATAAAAGAATAATTAAACTTTACTTCTGGTATGACTTTTTCAAAGTTTTACTTTTATTATCTTTAAGAATACTGGATCTGGAGTCTAAATATGAATCATAACTCACATTTTTTGTGATCCTAGATCATTGCGTTAGGCTTGTGTATGACAAGATAGATTTCAAAACAGCGCAATTCAATTGTCCAATTGTTTCATTCATTTCTGACTCTTTATGACCTCACGTGGGGTTTTCTTGGCAAAGATTCTGTAGTGGTTTACCATTTTCTTCTCTATCTCATTTTACAGACATAGAAACTGAGATAAACAAGGTTAAGTGTCTTGCTCCTACAGCTAGTAAGTAATGGAAGTCAGATTGGAACTTAGGAAGATGAGTCTTCTTGACTTCAGGTCCAGCATTCAATGCACTTATAGAACTGCCTATGTGCCCTAAATAACCTAAGTACTTAGTAATTTTGTCACTGGATATATAGTTATTGAATGGTTTGTGACAACAACAATGATTCAACTACTGCTTAGAGAACTAAAATTCATTCACAATCAGCAGGGATGAGGATGGGGTTGAGTTCCCAGTAAAAAGATCACTTTTTCCTGTGTGGTTCTCAGAGCAGTCCTGTGCTCTCATGCCATCTCTTTCTTCCTCTTCCTCATTGTCATGATCTTGATGATCCATTTATCACTTTAATGTTTGGAAAGTATTTTACAAATATTATCTCATTTTATCCTTACAACAATCCTAGTGCTATTATTCCCATTTTACAGATGAGGAAACCAAAAGGTTTAAATAATTGTGCACAGTCATACAGCCAATAAGTGACCAAGATTGAACTTTAGTCTTCCTGATGTCAGCTTCAGTACTTTATCCACTGAGTCATCCTAAAAGAGAAGTTATCCACTTCTCTCCTACTTTGAGGGTCTCAGTGGCTTAGTTCAGACTTGCCAGAAGTCTATTACATTCATAGGTGCCTCAGACAAAAGGCTCCCGGAAGACATAGAGATGAAAAAGAGGATAAGGCATCTCTATTAGAATTAGAATAATGAAAAAATACAATTAGAAATAGGTTTCAGTTTTATCCAATAGAAGTAAGGCAAATAGTCAGGATGATCAATTCCTTTATTTCTTTTTTAGTTTTGGTATTCCATTTATTTTAGTAATCACCTGCAGTCAAAATCAAACCAGCCAATCTCAAATGCCTCCACCCAATTCACTCTCCACTTGTCTGTTCAGCTGTCACTTCTCCTGGTCTTCTATGGATTTGAAGAAGGGAATGACCAAAGGCACTACTACTGTTGGCCAAGGTCATGATGCTGCTCTATATGGTTGGGTCCCCATGACCTCTCTTTCCCACTCTCTTTCTTAAAACTTCTCTCCTACTTTGAGGGTCTCAGTGGCTTAGTCCAGGCTTGCCAGAAGTCTATTACATTCATAGGATGCTTTTAACAAGGAGATAAGGAATTCAAAAGTACTGTTATAGATACTTGGAGTCAGTTAGATGATAGTGTTGGGCATGGAATCAGAAAGATCTAAGTTCAAATTTGACCTTGGACACTCACTAGTTATGAGACCCTGGGCAAGTCACAACCTTGCTTGCCTCTGTTTCCTCATCTGTAAAATGAGCTGGGAAGGAAATGGCAAATCAGACTAGTATCTTTATCAAGAAAACCCACATACGATCAAGGAGGATAGAGCGTGATTGAAATGACTGAACCAAATTTGAGAGATACTTAAATAATTACAAAAAAAAAATAAAAAGCAATTACTGCCCTCAGGACATTTATATTCCACTTGAAAGTTTGAAAAAGTTGAGTTATTACAACAGCAGTATTTGGTGGGTCATGTAGTCATTTTACTGATGCAGGAAATCTGAGCATCAAAAAAGTGAAAAAAACCTTCCCTATTTTCTGCCTGGCTAGTAAATGACAAGTTTGGATCTTGAACCTGGTTCAGTGACCTTTCTTCTATAGCATACTTCCTCAGGAGACCTGTGTTCAAATTCTAACCTTACCACTACTATTTCTGTGACCCTTGGTAAATAACTTTGACTTGTCTCAGTTTTAAGTTTTTTTAATCTGTAAGAGGAAAGGATTGAATTTGACTCCCTTTAAAGTCCTTTTCATCTTTAATACCTTTGAACAAGAGCTAGGGAAGTAGGTACTATTGGACAGATGAAGAAATTGAGATATAAAGAGATGAAATGTTTTGTCTGAGGTCAGACAACTTAGCCAGTGGCACAGCTGGGACTTAGTTCCAGAGCTTCTGATTCCCAGCCTGTGCTCACTTCATTGGATTGTGTGACCCCAAAGATATTCTCAAACCATAGATTGAGAGTTGGAAAAGGCTTTTGAGGCCATTTAGTCCAACTCCTTACTTTAAGGAAACTGAGGAACAGAAGAATATGATTTTCCCAAAGACACAGGTAGTTATCAAAAGTAGGATTCCAAATTCAGACCTTTTCTGTCCTGTGTAGCATCTCTTGTGTTCTTCTATACCTAAAAGGCATCTGAAAGAATAGAAAGGTTATGTTGAATTTGGCACCAGAGAGTTTGGCTTCACATCTCATTTGTGTGATGTTGGGCAAGTCACTTAACTTTTAAAAATGTGGTTCTTTCATTTATCAAAAGAGGGGATCTGACTATCTGACTTCTAGATCTAAAAGTCACTAACATTAGATGCTCATACAACTTCAAATTCTGTGTTTGAAAATACTGTCAAGGAAATATTTAATAGGGTCTTATTGTTACTTTTGATGTCATGGATGTTGTAATATGAATGCTTCTGTATCACAGATCTGGACCAGGAAACAGAACAAAATAAAATAAAACCAAATATTTTTCATAAGCCATTTACATATCTATCCATCTAGGCTCTTACAGTCTTTTTTCTTTTACTTGCTAGTTAAATATATATATATATATATATATTTAATCTGAAAAGGAATCTGTTAAAACACTACAGGTTTTAGTTAATGTTTGGAAAGAGCAGGTTGATTTTAGCCTTTCTTCCACCCTCCTTCCCTTTCTTTCTTTTCTTTCTTTCCAATTGTGGTTAGAAGACTTTTCCAGGATCACATAGCTAGAAGATTTTAAGTGTCTGAGGCCAAATTTGAACTCAGGTCCTCCTGACTCCAGAGCCAGTGACTGAGTTCACCATTTAGCCATCCATTTTTATTGTTTTTAAAAGGGATTCTGATTATAACTTTTAAAGTAACTAAGTAAAAGTATTATTTCTATTTAATAATCTTTATTCTGTATTGTTTGTGAGCAAGAACTGAAAATTAGTCTGCTTTCATATACAAATAGCCCTTGAGGTCATGATTAAAGATAAAAATTCAAATAGATATTTGAGTTATTTCTGTGGTCATTCAGGAAAGAATAAATTTTGCTTGGAATCACATGTATGAAACATATTAAATTCTTAATAAATGCTTTTTGATTGGATGCAAAAATGTTTTTTAGGATGCTGGAATCATTGGAATAAATGATGGTTATTTTTTACTTTTTATGTGTTGAATGATAAAGGATCTTCATCTCACCAATTCTTATACATATTTTTCAATATGATATTTAAAAAAATTTTCAAGATACTATTCTTACAGATTTTTTTTGTTCAATATCCTAGGATGCTGGAATCCTAAATATAGAAGACCTGATATCATAGAAACATAGTTTCAGAACTTTCGAAGAACCTTAGAGTTTATGTGGATTAGTACCTTCAGTTTATCAGATGGGGAAATAGATCACAGCATCTCAGATCTCACCGGGCAAGGGAACTCAGAGGTAATCTAATAAATTCCCTTATCTTGAAATAGATTTTTCTAAGTTTGAAAGATTGAACTAGCTATTATTATTCTTGTTTTTCAAGCCAGTTTGAATCAGCAGAAAACAATCTCAATAATAGACTACTTTTGCCAATTCATTACTGCAAAATACATGCAACAGTATAAACTATGTGCAAAGTATTTCCCTCTACATATTTAATTGAGCTTGCTTCCATTGTTGTGTCAATAACTTTTGGACAGTATGAAATGGAAATCTTGGGATGTATCAAACACATTATTTAAAACAAAGCTCATTTTTCTTTTCTCCAAACTAACCTCTCTTCTGAACATTCTACTAACCTCCTTTCCTTTAAGCTCCTCACTTTGGATATAAAATTGACTCTTTAATCTCTCTTGCCCATATCAATTTTAAAATCTTGCAGTTTTTATATTAACGATGGCATTTATATGAATCCCCTCCTCATTTCTCCCTTTTGGCTCTGGGGTAAGATGTAAATGCTGACTGGTTAATTGACCCTCTATAATGAGTAAGGATGATTTAAAGAGTCCATTTATAGTATGCTGCAAAAGTGTTTTAGAAAATATGTAAAAACAGGTATCAGTCTTAAATAGGCTATACCTTTCTCTTGTAAACTTGAGTATACATGTAGGAAATCTTTTAATTTATAATCAGAAAGCAAAAAAAGAATCCTTTCAGGTTCTAGTTAATGGATGTTGTCACTTTAAGGATGGAAACAAATGATATAATAGTACTTTGACAAGTGGAAATGCTACTTAGATAATACATTTCAGTAATCTGATGTACTGATAATAGAGATATTTTTTCACCAAAATTGCTAATGAACTCTTAAATGAATGCCAAAATTTGGAGCACTCTCTTTGTTTTAGTTGTGACATCATAGGAATTTCAGTAGATAAATGAAAAGGACATTACCCATAATGGTGGTTTTCTACAGAGATGGAAGAAATTTCAAAATGTTAATGAAATTATAGAAGAGATTAATACTAAACTGCATTTATGTTGTATCTATAAAATGGGAATAAAAATAGTATTCTTAAAGCTCTTTGAAAACTTTAAAGCACTATATTATTGTTAGCTATTTTTGTGATGCTCTTCTCATGTGGTTGTTTTGAGAAAAGTACTTAATGAACTTTTAAAGTCATTTATAAAATTTGACATCTACTATTTCTCTCTTTGCTCTATCCCTCCACCAACATTAGGTTTGCCTCTATATACTCAATAGGAATTCATAATGATTTATGAGATATAATTATTTAAACAATATATTATGATTTATAGTTTCACTTTCCTTTCCACTCTCTTTACCCTCCCCCCCCAATGTTTACTGTCTATGTGACCCCAAGTCACTTGGGTCTCTTTATCTATGTATAAAGTGAAGGAAATGGAATAGATGATCTTAGAAGTCCCTTTCACTTCTAGATCTAAGATACTATGATGGTATCAAACACTCAGAAAACTTTAGTAATTCCCTAGTGCCTTTAGGATAAAATTGACTTTCTGTAGTTCAGCATTTAAAATCTTTCAAAATCCAACTACATTCCCAACTTTATTTCTTCTCTCATATATGAGTGATTAGATTCACTCTATAAGATGTCTGTTTTTTTTTTCTCTCCAAATGTGGGATATGCATTCCTACCTCTGGGTCTTGTTCAGTGTTTTCTTCTTTTATAAAATCTCTCTTTCTTCTTCATTTAAGGCCCAATTCAAGATGCATTTCCATGAAGCTTTCCATAACTATCTCAGGAGAAAGAAAGGATGTTGTTCCTTTTTTTGAACCCTTTCACTAAATATTATGATATTTATATTTGAATAATTATTTCACCTTTGTCATGTAGTAGTACTTTTCATTTTGTTTAATTTTATAAATGTGTCTGTATCACTCATCTAAGATGCTATGTCTTATGTCCCTTTGAATCAGTGCTTAGCATTTTCTATATTTGCAATTGGAACCCAGTACAAATTGCTGACAATAATAAGGAAATATTTCTCATGAAATAAATGCCTCTTTTTTAAAGGAAAGATAATTTAAGAGATGTTTACCTCAGAAAGACTTATTCAAAGAGAGCATATTTTTTTTCTTCCTCAACAGAATGAGACTCCATTTTGATAAGTGAGGGTTAGGAGAGGATTTTTCTTTCTTATAGAAGATGACATTTCTTAAAGATTTTTTAATGATAATTTTGAGGTAGATGTTTCTGTATAATTTAAAACTAATAAAATCTGTGCTTTCACAAATAAATTTATATAAAGACTTCCAATCTCAATAGATCCTTGATGCCATCAATGTGGATATTCCTTCCAATTGTGCCTCTCATCCTATGGTTAAATCTTCCACTGCACCCAGATGGTTCTGGAGCAGAACGTGAGGCTGGTGACTTTGAACAGCCCTCCCTCACTTAAATCCAACTCACATGTCATGACATCACCTTCCAGATGCCTTGGTCTTTTTTGAGAACAAAGGGTGACCAACCCATTCTGTGCCATATTTTTCTCTGTCATTTCATGAATTTTCCACCTATGGATCTTTAGATCTAACCTATTGTGCTGGATTTTTGACATTCTGACATTTTGACATTCAACAATATACTTTCAATAGATGATTGCAGTAGAAAAAGCCATGGACCTGGCTTCTTAGCCTATATTAGCTTATTGTGTGGGTACCTGTGCAGAATTCTGGTTGCTATTAGCTTTTGTTCTCATTACATTTTTGGCTCATCTCCTTCTTAGATCACATATGTAGTAAATGACATCTTTCATGAACTCTTTGTTCTGCAGCCATCAAGGGTGACAAGCTCTTGGCTACTTATTCTCATCACAAATCTCTGCTCTGCCTTTGGTCACTTAGCATGGAGGGAAAAGAGCTGAATTTGGAGGTGGGTTCAAACATTAAGTTTCTCTATGATTCTCTTCCAGTCTCTTAATTTTTTCATCTGTATAGAGAGGGTGTTGGGCTGCATGGTTTCTAAAGTCTCTTCCAGCTCATATATTTTGCAATTCATATAAACCAGTAGCTAAAAAATTCATCAGAGTGGAGAGAGCAATAAAAAGCCATAACTCCAGGCCTATTTGTACATTCTTCCTTTTGAACAGGGCTAAAGGAAAGTATTCATTGAAGATAAGTATTTCCTTCCCCATTTTTGGATGAAATGACTTTCTTTTTTTATGTGGAATCTGACTCCCAAGAATATTTTTTATTTTATTTTGTTATTTTTTTGTGACAGATTGAGTGCTACAATAAGTATTCGCCTTTTAGAGCTTTGGAAAATGTTGTTGCTTGAAAAGCAAGCTTGAACTCCCCATGAGATGATGGCAGAGATAAATGCTTAAAAGCTTTTCAAAGAGTGTACTCTTGGCTCTATTAGAATTTAATTTCCCACTGCTTGTGTTTATATCCATTTTGAAATACATAGCTATGAATATACCAAACATGTGTACTTAGCTGTTTCATGTGTCTATGGGACAGAGACTTATTTTCATTTGCTCATACAATCCACATGTAACCTCCATACACCAAATTCCCATCAATTTAAATAATTTTGTTACTTTAAAAAAATTAATTTGGAAATTGTCCTCTAGTCTGTTATACTCTTATTTTTCCTAACAGCTAAAGTATATATTGTAAAAGTGTGGTATACTGGAAAGAGTACTATTAATTGGGGGCAGAGGATAAGCTGGGTTTAAATCCCTGCTCTACTATTTACTGTTATTGTTTGACCTTTTATAAGCTCCTTAATCTCTCTGGGCCTCAGTTCCCTCATCTGCAAAGAGAGAAATCAACAAGCATTTATTAAGTATCTCCTATGTTCCAGGCACTGTGCTATGGACTGGGGATATCAATCAAGAAAAAAAAATAAAATTCTTGTAGTCAAGAATGCTACAGTCTAGTGGGGGATGTGACACAAAGAGAAAGAAAAAAGGATTATCTATCATGTACCCTATGTATGTTTATATTTATTTAATTTTATTATATTATATTATATTTATAGTCTCAGAAGGAGGATGCTAGCATGTAGGGGTTTTGGTAGATGGTGGGATTTTTGTTATGACTTACTTGAAGGAAGTCAGGGAAATTAGGTGGGGCTGGGTTACATAATCTCTGAGGTCCTTTCTAGCAATAAATCTGTGATCCTGCTTAGCTGTGTGGCCATGGGGATTAGATTCTTCTTGTGAAACATATGTGAATGATTACTTCATAATCAGTACATAGATTTTCTTAAACATGAAACTCAGAAGTAAATTGTGAAATACTAGCTATGTGACCTCTGTTTACCTCAGTTTCCTCAGCTCTAAAATGAAGTTATTCATAGCAACCTGCTAGGATTGTGGGGCTTCAAATGCTATAATTTTTGTAAAATGCTTAGCACAGTGGTTGGCATATAGTAGGTGCTTTATCAATATTTGTTTCCTTCTTTTCCTTTAAACTTAATTAGATAGTTGAGTCTTTTTTCTGGATATAGCCATTTCTAAGTAGTATTTGAAATAGGTCCTGAAATGTGCCCTCTACAATAATTTTCTCTTCATCAGAATCTATGTGGATTGACTTTCATTCATTCAGCAATAAAAGTTTTGAACTATGTATTATGTTGGTTAAGGGAAAGAGATGGCCGGGCTTGTGTTCATAAGAGAAAAGGACATCACAAGCTTTCCTTACAGAATATGTAGTCCAATTGGCTTTCACTCAACATTTTTTTTTTTAATGAAGCAAGCAGAAAGCACTTAATTACAATGCATCACTGAAATAGGGGGTGGGGAATCATGGAGTATTGAGGCTTCAAGGAGACAGAAGAGTAGATGAGAAGCTTCAGTGACCAAATCTTTGATTGGGGTAGGAGACATTGGGATTGATCCGGAATAGAGAGAAACCAGACTCAGAAATGCAGAAATATATGTATATTTTTAATGTCCTCAAGACTCAAGTTGAAAATTATGAAACAGGAATTCCTTGGACTTGTGCATAGAAAGCATACAATAGGAAGCATTTCAGAGACATGGGAAGCCTTGAGAGGAGCTTCAGGGTTCATTTTTCATATAAATTATCATCTTGTTGTTTTTGCTTATACTTTCAATAGATGATTGCAGTAGAAAAAGCCATGGACCTGGCTTTTTAACCTATATTAGTTTATTGTGTGATCTTGGGTAGAGTTACTTTTTCTCTCCTACTAGAAACCTTCTCTAAGTCCTCTTAATTCCATTGCCTTCCATCTGTTAATTGCTTTCTATTTATCCTGCATATATCTAGTGTCATACATATTTATGTGTTTGTTTTCTCTTCTGTTAGATTATAGACTTCTGGAGGTCATGCACTATCTTTTGCCTCTTTATTTTATTATTATTATTATTATTTTTATTAAATCTTTTTATTTACAAAACATATGCATGGATAATTTTTCCAACATTGACCCTTGCAAAACCTTTTGTTCCAAATTTTCCTCTCCTTTCCCCTACCCCCTCCCCTGGTTGATAGGTAGTCTAATATATGTTAAATCCAATACATGTAACATATTTATACAGTTATCTTGTTGCACAAGAAAAATCAGATCAAGAAGGAAGAAAAAGAAAAACTGAGAAAGAAAATACAATGCAAGCAAATAACAACAGAGAGAGTGAGAATGCTATGTTATGATACACACTCAGTTCCCTCAGCCCTCTCTCTGGGTGTGGATGGCTCTCTTCATCACTGCACAATTGGAACTGGTTTAAATCATCTCAGTGTTGAAGAGAGCCACATCTTCAGAATTAATCATCGAATAGTCTTCTTGTTGCCTTGTATAATGATCTCCTGGTTCTGTTCATTTCACTCAGTATCAGTTTATGTAGATCTCTGCAGGCCTTTCTGAAATCCTCCTGCTGGTCGTTTCTTACCAAACAATAATATTCCACAACATTCATATACCCTCATTTTTTCAGCCATTCTCTAATTGATGGGCATCCACTCAGTTTCCAGTTTCTTGCCACTACAAAGAGTTTTGCCTTTTTATATCTTTAGCACTTAGTACAGTACTTAACAAATATTAGATGCCTCTTAAAGTTGATTTATTGATTGAACTATACCTTTAATTTTATTTGTAAAATGGGGATAATGCTTCTGTTATCTCCCTATCCCACAAGGACCAAACAAGGTTACATATTCCTAGAATTGTGAAATATTGTAGAAATATACTCAGTATCTTCCTTTTCAAATAGATGGGAAAGCTAGGGATTCAGTGTTAAATTTTAGTCTGTGATGATAATAGACCTTGGATATGTCATTCATGTATATATAATACATATATTAGTGTATATATGTATAATAGTAGTATATTTGTAATTATATATTATAATTATAATATTAGTGTATATGTATACTTATATTAAATACTATGACAGAAACATGTCTTGCCTGTCCTATTGTTTTGCAGGTAGCTTAATCAAGTTTCTTTTACATTCATTTTTAAGAGAAAGAAAAAATAATTTTCTATGTGTCTTCTCATCTAGGTGTGGGCAGGTAGTGTGGTAGATAGAGTGCTGTAGTCAGGAAGTTCTAAGTTCAAATTGGCTCAGACCATGGGAACTATATGACCTTGGGCTAGTCATTTAAACTCTTATCTCCTTCAGTTCCCTCATCTGTAAAATGGGGATAGTAATAGCACCCATCTCACAGGATTATTATGGGGGATTAAATGAGATGATATTGTAGCCATTTGAAATAATGTTTATTTTCCTGATTGGAATACAGCCTAGGTTTGGCACAAGGGATAATACAACCTAAAAAGTCTTAGTATAGAACTCTGGGATTGTGGATTAAAATTTGGAAGAGACCCTGGAAGATACCTATAGGTGTAGGGAGTAGAGCACTAAGAACTGGAGAATTAGGAAAATTTTTTTGGAGAAGGAGGCATTTCATCTAGAATGGAGCTAGGGCTTCTAAATAGTAGATTTCTATAAGATACATTCCTCCCCATAATTATGTAAATGGAAGTATTACATTCTCCACCCCCAAATTCTGGATTCATATTCATTTGGTTTCTTATACAGAAGAAGTTCCTGATTTTAGGATAGCTTCAGCATCCTTGTGGTTTCTAAGTAATAAATGAGAATACAAGGACTCAGCTCTCTTAATGAATTAGATTCACTGGCTGATTGTTTAGTTTTCACATTTCGTTTTTAAAGAAAGTTAAAGCTTTGTATCTATATTTAAAAGAGCAATGTCATTAAAGTCCCATGCCATTTTCATTTTTAGTGCCCTGGCTCAAGTTTCATAGGTCTTTCAAAAGAAAGACTGATCCAGTACATCATTTATAGATGCAGAAAAAAGCATTTATAGATGCTTGTCATGGCTCTGAATTTCCATTCTTTCACCATTGATAAATGTCAAAAAATGCATGAGTAATCTTGGATCTTTGAAGACTGAATGAGGTGCACGCTAAGTTCCATTTTCTCCCTCTTCCTCTCCCTCTCTATTTCCCTCTGACTCTTCTCCACTCTTATCTCTCCCTCCCCTTCCCCACTCTTTCTCTTTGTAGATCCATAGAAATTTGAATAATGAGATGATTATTTGAATCAAAAGAGATCTGAATTGAGAGTTAAGATCTGGGTTCTAGGCTAAGTCCAGCCATTGGATAGCAGTGTAAAGGTATTTAGTCCCTACAAGCTTTAGTATCTTCATTTATGAAATGAGGGGGTTGGACTAGAATAATCCTTATGATTCTTTTCAATTTTCAAATCCTATGACCAAATGATCTGTAAGATCTCCTCCTAACTTATGATTCTGTTTTGTTCTAAATGACTAAGCCTGCCTCAATCATCTATCTCATTTAGGTTGCTATCTCTCCCTTTGCTTTTCTATCCATCTTTATACCTGTTTCTCTATTTCCAGGATTGGGAAGTGAGTTATGGAGAAAAATTCTCAAGTATTCATTAGTGGTCCCAATTTTTTGCCTTTCCTTTTCTTGTGTAGATACAGCTTCTATCTATGATAATGACTCACTGAAAACATACAGATCAAGAAATTGACAGCTTAATCATCCCCTTATCACTTAAATCCCAACACATTTTGACATGACAGACTCATGTAATTATCTTCACCAAGATGATTTATACTTCTTCCAAGTGCTTAGTTGAACTTGTTGGATGAACTGTCTGCCTTCACTTGAGTTCTATAGCAAGCACTCCATATCATATTCATTTGGCAATGGTATTTTTGGCCAGCTGGGAAATAGGGATTTTCTTTTTTTTTTCCAATAATATACATGCTTATGATAAAGAAGTTTTATTTTCAGTTTATTCTGGAATTTAACCATATGGGGACCCACTTTTAAAAACAAGAATGATGTATGAAAATGAAAACAAAATCCCTGTTATAGTACAATTTATTCTTACATGGATTCAGATACATGCTACCTCAAATCATGTCTCCCAAACATAACTACTATGCATTATAAAATGTTTGCTTATGGTGTACTATTGAAGACCATCATCATTTTAGGACTAACATATTTATTATAAGCAAATTTTTTGCATCAGGTTTTCACAGAGAACTAACATCATCCTTGGACAATGAGATATGGTGCTCATCATTGTACACTATATTAGCCAATTTGATTTTCATAACACTCTTGTGAAGATAAGCAATAGAAATATTATCATCTCTGCTTATAGATGAGGATATTGAGACTTAGGGAAATAGTCAAGTTTGTTACAGAGGTAACAAATGGACCTTAAGTCTACTTCTTTCTCACTATTCAGAAGCTGCCCCTTATACAAGTGTTAATAAAAGAATTCCACTGGACATTGGTGCATATATATGTATATATATATATATATAATATACACACACACACACTCACACACACACACAAATATATATGTCATGTGATCCTACAGAAGTGTTTGGCTCTGATATTAAGTATGATGAAAATTCTGTTTAGATATGTAAATAAGAGAAGATGAGAAGATTGCTAATCAAAGTATCACTTATTGCTATACTTAGAAAAAGTAAAGAGATCATCAAAATCTTGAAATATTCTGGTCAAAGAAGAAGAATCTTATGCAGTTTTTTCATTTGGAAAGATTTCAGCAATCTTGTCACTGGAGATAAGCTTTTTCTATTGCATAGAATATGTCCTTTTTCAAGTATTTCTGTTTTGAGTTTGTGCTGTATTTAATTGGCAATCAGTGAGGCTTTTATATAAATGCATTAAGGATCATTAAGGAGATGGGAAGCTGTTTTAATAAATTTACTCCCCATTCTCCCACATCAACACATTTGAATAACTTGTTTAAGCTGAGATCAAGCATCTGAGATATTTTTTTTAAGCTAAGACCTGACGGCTTTTAATGACTTATGTGCTATAAGTGACATAAGGGATTATCAAAGGAAATCAAATAAGCATGGAGTTTAGAAGGACTTAACCAAATGCTTCTTTGAATATGTGTGGAAAGAACTCATTTCCACATAGTACTTCAAGGTTTCTAAAATGCTTTATATACACATTAATTCCTTTGAATTTCATGACACTACAGAGATTGGAGTGGGGATAGGGGATGTCAAGTGAAGGGGGTCTATACGGTGTTCTATAGTATTTTCAGTGTACAGTTATCTCTTCTACATCATGGAGGTTAGAGGCACAGCACCCCTGCAAGGTGGAAAAATCTGGGAAATTTTTTGATTCTCCTTTCATATTGATTTTTTTCTATTTCTTTTATGGAATGTTTACAGTTCCTATTTTAAAACTTGTGTTGATATTATACACTACTATACATATATTTATGCATTTCTGAGTTTCTAAATGTTTTCTGTTTGCTGGTCTTTGTGTGTCATTGTGGCAAAAAAATGTCCATTTAATTTCTTATGCTGACCTGCAAAATATCAAAATAGTGACAGAGACAATAATTCTATGGAAAGATTAATTTTAATTACACTGTAGATTTATGTTATCAAAAAATTTCAATTAATTAATTAAAGTTTTGATATCTCATATAGAGACATGGTCTTGAAGTCAGGAAATTCTAGATTCAAAGACCTCCCCATTGGTACACTCATTCACTCTCTTATTATCCTATACTGAAGTATCAAAATGATCACAGAACTCTCAGGTTTGTGGAACCAGATTAAAACTGGTTTGGCAAATATTTAACAAACTAAATACAACACAATACAATACAAAATAATGTTATTTTGAGTTTTTTTTAGATCAATGTGCTATCAGCAGGGAGTGGTTTCTATTTGAATGACCCCACTAGTCTAAAAGATTCTCTGACTATAAATTATAGCAGAACTGCTGATCTCTTAGCAGAAGGTGTTTTTTTCCTTTTTGAGGAATTTCTGACACTGATGAAATTACAGATTTTAATTAAAAAAACAAAAACAAAATTTGCTCAAACCTGTGAAATAGATAATATATGTTTAATGATGTCATTTAAAGTGTTAGGGATATTGAGTAGGAATTTAATTAATTAGGAAGTAAAGGACTAGACATAGGGGACTTACTTAAGAATTATAATATGATAAAATTAGAAGTTTAACATATTGAAATATGAATATGAACAATACCATTCTGATCCATCATATTTGACACAAAGAAATTTTTATGAAAGCTCACATATCCTGTCTTATGATTTTTGCTTAACTAGTAGAATACAGTGTAAATATAGATACAAAAGTAAACTGTGTATATGGAAGTTTGATTTTATAAAAATGTTAAATTATAGTATTTGTTTTATCAAAGGAGTCTATCCTTACAAGAGATTCCATCAGAGAATATTTTCAAATAGGAAATCTAAATTATACTTCCCAAAGGCAGTGATTTTTGTCTTTATGTGCCCTGGGCCTAGCACTTTGCCTTGCAGATAGTAGTCACTTAAACATTTATTTATTTGAACTGAAATGAGTTCCTAACTCTCTATGTGATTTGATTTACAAAAATATGACTTATGTGAACTCTTTTAGCAATACATTTATTGTTTTGAGTGAGGTACATGTGAACATTTTTCAGACTGAGTATTAAAGAATAAATTTTATTATGCTATTGCTGTCGTTATGGAAACATGGAGACAGCATATAACATTTCCTTTACAAAAGAGAGTTCTTATTAGGCTTACATTTCTTAGACTTAACTATTCCTTGGTCTTATATTCTGTCAATCCATTTCTTTCAGCGCTCTGGACCAAATAGGGAACGACTTCCAAATTTCTTTTCTAACTTACCACCATCAAGGCCATTATAAGTTGATGAAGTTCATAGAGTATTGGGTAGAACACCCGCTATTGGAATGGACCTATTTTTGATTGTTACAGTGTTAATCTTTCATGTATTGAAAGCCATTAATGGAGCTTCCTTTACAGCCTTGTGTAAGCAGCTTTCAAATGGAGCAGATTCTTTGGATGCCAAGGCTGTCTGTAGAGAAAAGGCAGGCTGTATTTAGACCCAATGAACTTCACGCCTTGTATCATTCTTCATTCCATTCCATTTGTATCATTTTATTATGCATTATCTACTATGCATGTGGGTGTGAATTCAAGCTTTCACAACAATGCTAATGGAGACTTTATTAGTACAGGATACATTCAACAGTCAGAAATGTTGCTTCTGTATTCCCTGTTTTGGTTTTTTGCTTTTTTTTGGTAAAGATTGGAATAATTTCCAGTACTTGTAAGTAAAACATGGAATAGTATCAGAAAGTAATTCTAAAAACCTTATATAGTTGACTTTAAAAGAATGCACATTCATTTTTCACAGGTTGATCTGAATTTCATGTAATATCTTCATATATTTAACATTAGGTGTATATATTTAATTTTTATCACTAATAACAAAGATATCATCAGCAAATTTATTAAGAAAATCAAGGAAAGATCTTTAAAATACATTTTTGAGAGTTTAAGTAAGGACCCAGATTTTCTTGGGTCTAAGTCTACACCATTGGTGTTAAACAGAATAGAAATGAAGCCACTAAACCATATACATGATCCTTCTGAGTGCGTATCATCAAAGAAAAATTCACTATCCTTGTTTTATCATATTTGTGTTTATTTTGTTAAATTTACATTTTATTTTGATTCTGGCTCTACTTAAGAGCATTACCTATGACTTGTGACTCATGTTAACACCTGTGCCCTATATTGTAGTGCTATATTGTTTTTCTTTCTTTTCTCTTCATGCTTATCAAGTATTTAAGTCTTTATTTCTTTGCAATACTGTTCTAGGTGATATACAGATTAATATTATGAATTTCAAAATATCCAGAGGCAAGAGCTGAGGTTATATTCCATAATCTTAGAGAAGGATTTCCACAGCAATCACAATATTATATGCAATATCAAGAGCATTCCAGAAAGATGCCTGGGGAGGCAAATCTGTATTTTATATGTAAAGTAAATCGTTGACAGACAAGGAAATTCCTTTCTCAGAGAAAACATGATGAGAGAAAAAAATGAAATAAATTTTGAAATATACTAGAAAGCAATCAAATGTTAAAATTAATACAGATCAAAATTAATTTAAACCATATTCTTGTCCTCCTTACACATATTACTTGCACTTACAAATTATAGTTTTAATTTTAACTTTAGATTACAAGATTTAGTGAAAGAATCAAAATACAAATTAGAATCATACATTAGCAAAAGCTGGAAGAGGTCAGCATTATTGTCTAATTTAGTCACTTTACCTCATTTACTTTACCAATCAGGAAATTGAATCCCAAATAATTTGTTATCAAAAGTCACAGAATTTATAAGATTACAGAAGTGGAATGGAAGCTCCCATCTTTCTTAAGCAAAAACCTGAAAAATTTTGCATAGAAGTTAGATGGAAACAATTTTTAATAATAAATAAAATAGACAAGAAAAAAGCAAGTTATGAGTAGAAGGAGGTCAGTTCTATAATGAAAAAAAAATCTTCTTTTATGTCATTGTTGTTTTGAGAATATTGTCACAAGTGCTGACATGAAGACAATAATGCTTTTCTTATTGCAATTTAATTTTGATATTTTTCTTCTACCTGGGTTGCAGGAGAGAGTCATTTTTCTTTCATGAAAATGACAGGAATAAAATTCAGGAATAAATTGATTAAAGAGCACTTATGAACATAAACTGTGGTATTTCCTTACTTTTGCACAGTAGAGACATGATAGTAAAAGTGAACCCTAGGGAGTCTATTAACAATTTAGCATTTACAGTTCACGTGGGAGTGTTAATTTCATTTACCAAAGAGGAGAGAAATGATGTTCATTACAATTATAAACTTGTAACTGTAAGAATATAGAGGTGTGAAGTTTATTATATTATCAACATTTTAAAATATAAAATGTAAATATGATAGAAGAGTAATTAGAGGCTTGTATTTTACATAGAACTTCTGCAAAGTTTCTACCCTTAAAGTTAAATGTGGGAATAGGTTTTTCACAAAGTATAGTTTATACAAATAAGGTACAAGATGGTTATAAACTGATTTATAGGTATTATTTCATTCAATCCCTTCACTATCCCATTATAATAGATGGCACAGTTATTATTCACATTTTAACAGATGAGGAAGTTGATACCCAATGAGGTTAAGTGATATGTCCAATATCTCATGAATAATAAATGGCAGAGCCAAAGACTCAACCTCAGGTTTTCTGATAATGTCCCCAGAGGTCTTTTTTCTATGTTGTGATGTTTCTGGTTTTTGTCATTACTTCAACTGACCACTGGTGGAAAGGGGTGAGGGCAGGGAGCTAGACAGGGAGATTACAGGGAATAGAGCAGGGAAAGACCACAGTCCCCAAAGCCCAAAGGCATTTCTTAAGGAAATTGAATTCAAAGACCTGGGTGCTTTTTTCCAATAAGTTATTTGCATGCTACCCTTCTTCTCTTCCCCTCCCCCCACCCAATTTTAAGCTTCCACTCTCTCTATGAATTACTAATTATTCCAAGGTCTGGTTGTTAATGTAATCTCCTATGGGCCAGAGAGTATTTCACCTATCCATCATCTGATTTTATTAGAGTCATCATTTCTTTCCTTCTTTTGTATCAGAAGCACATTCCAACCCCTCACCCACCTTCTTTATCTGTTAGAATCCTTTTGTTCTTTGAAGGTTGATTTTTGGTAACTTCTCCTCAGTAAAACTTTTTGTGACACTTTCATTTCCCCGCCTTTCCCTCAGTTGTTTAACTTCTCTCTTTAAATATATTAGAAGTATTTTTTCTGGTTCTCTTTTTTGTGGCTATTGTACCTGATATTGTTTCATATTTATTTGAGTACATATTGTATCCTTCCTCTATAGTAGTATATGTTCTTTCAGGGAAGTAAATGCACCTGGCACAGTGTCTTGCATATGGTGTGTGCTTGATGGATGTTTGTTCAATGATTAGTTAAAAAAAACTTTTTTATAAAGGGTTTAACATATTCAAAGTATTTTTATATATGTTATCCTATTTGGTACCCTTGGCAAGTAATGCTGTAACTTTTCTTATTGTACAGATGAAGCAACTGAGTCTCAAACAAGTTTAAGTGACTTGCCTGAGAGTAAACATTTAAATATTGGAGGTGAAATTGTAGCTGAAAGGTCTTGATTCCATGTTTGATGTTCACACCATTCATACTCCCTGAGATATAAGAAAATATTCCAATATTCATCCAGTTTTGTAATAATGACTACTCTGATATAATGATGAATCTTTTTTTTAAAAAACAGTTTTTAAGCATTTTTATTTAAAGTTTTGAATCCCAAATTTTATCCCTCCTCCAATCCCTTCCCTAAAATGGTAAGCAATCAAATATATGCTATACATATGCAATCATGTAAAACACTTCCATATTTTGTACAAGAAGACTTCAGTAAAAGAAAAAAAATGAAAGAAAGTGATTAATAACATGCTTCAGTCTGTATTCAATCAAAATCAGTTCTTTCTCTGAAGGTGGATAGAATGCTTCATTATGAGTCCTTTGGAGTTATCTTGGATCATTGTATTGATGAGAATAACTAAGCAATTCCCATTTCTTCACTGAACAATGTTGCTGTTACTATGTACAATGTTCTTCTGGTTCTGTTCATTTCACTATGCATCAGTTCATGTAAGACTTTCCAGCTATTTCTTATAGAATGATAATCACGAGGGCTCTTCTTAAATGCATTCTATTACTCCTCTAGGCATTTTTGTTTTTATTGTTTCATCATCATTTTTTGTTATAATTTTTACATTTTGTTACACAAATTTTAACTCTGTGTATCGATCCTGGAAAATTCATGAAGTTACCCCTTCCAATTTCAGACTATTGTTTGACTGTTTCATAAATTTCATAAATGATCTAAATAAAGGGAAATAGGAAAGGGTTAAAGAATTGCCAGGATTGATCAAGCCTGCTCTTTTTCTGACTCTTGAGATGGTGTTGACAGCCAAATGATGAGTTTCTTCAATAAATCCACTCTCATAGTCAAGTCTTTCCAGATGTGAGAAGTAATTAAGACTCCGCATTTATTGAGGCTTTGTGTACTTTCTGAAAAGAAATTGGCAGCTGTGGCGAATTAGCTACATATATAGCATATATGTTCGTTGCATATAATGCACGTGCATATGTATTACACATAAAACATGTGCTATGTATAAAACAAAAACATATATGATCTATAAAACACACACACATAAAATACAACAAACTGAAAACCAAAAGCTGCTTTCTGTAATAATTACATATCACCAATGAAGGAACCAGATTTTGTCCATTTTATTTTGTATCTTTTCAAAGGAATGTTTAAAGGAAGGGATAATAATATTAAAAATACTAAATGTGTATATTTAAAATTTTATGATTCTACTTCTCAAAGGTACTTTTGATGATAAATATATTTTTCCCTTTCATTCCTTCTTTTAGTTATTCCCTTCATTTTAACCACTCATTTTGGGGCTTCCAATGAGGAGTAAGTTAAGATTGATGAAATGATTTGGTATCAGTTTTAATGTTATTAATGTGTAACCAACATTGCAAATAGCAAATTAATAAACCAGAATTGTCTATTCTAATTAAGAATAATAATGTGCCAGTGTATGCACATAACAATGACCTCTTTATTTCTCTTCATTCATTGAAATTAATGGGTAAAAAGCAGTACTCAAAGGACTTGTGGAAAAATGTTTATCCACCTTTACACAGAGAACTGATAGATTCTGAATGCAGATTGAAGTATGATTCTAAAAAATACATACCCTTGGTTTTCCTGCGCCAAATAGAATGCACTATAAAAATTCTGTTTGTAACCTTGTATAAAATCTTATTTTTATTGTGTATTTTTTTCTTTTAGAACTTAAGTAATCATAGTAATAAAGATAATAACATTTATATAGCACTTTAAAATTTGCAAACATTATATATATTTGATCTTTGCAACTATTTTATTAATTAGGTGTTATTATCGTTTTACAAATGAGGAAAGTAAACTTGAGAGGTAAAATGATTTACTCACAGTCAGTAAATATCTGAGAGAGAATTCAACCTTAGCATTTCTTGACTACAAGTTCAATGTTCCAACTACTATGTCAAGAATCTGGCTATTGATGACAAGATATTATCCCCTAGATTTATGATGTACACACACACACACACACACACACACCCACCCCCACCCCCACACACACACTTGCATTGTGTCCCAAAAGTTTTAGCAAAGTATAAGCTTTTATAATCTTGTTAAAAAAATAGAGAAAACCATTTACATTATATTTTAGTAATAAAGGTAGTATTAGATATTAATTGGAGGTAGCTACAAGATATAGAAGAGAGAGAAGTTAACTTGGGGACAAGAAAACCTGAGTTAAAATATGACCCTGTGTGACTGGATAAATCACTTAACCTTTCTCAGCTTCAGTTTTCTCATCTATAAAATGAGGATCATAATGGTATTTTCCTCCCAGGGCTGTTGTATCAAACAATATAACATATCTAAGGTGTTTGGAAAACCTTAAGTCAATATATCAATGTTAGCTATCATTAGCAATGCTTTACGTAAATCCTTAAGAACTGTGTAAAAACTAATTATACCTGTTATTGTTCAAGCTGCCTTCACTGTGGTCAGCTTGGTTTCTTGCTATCAAAGTGATGATAACAGACCCAAGAAGACACAGATTTGATGAATACAGCTTTCAAAAGTAAATTAGACAGCTATTAACTAGGGTTCTTTTTTCAAAAGAAGACATTTTGAACTATGAGTTTTACATTTCTCTTCCTGAGAAACCATTTGAAAGAATGGTTGCCTAGCAAAGTCCTCTTCCAGACAAAAGTCCGAATATAGACGAATATGGAAGGTGAAAGTAAAATAAGCGGCTGTTATGCCGTTCCAAATAATGATCCTTTTGGAGAAGGAGGAGGAAGAGAAACAGACAGGCAGAGACAGAGACAGAGAAAAGAAAGGGAGGGGAGAGACATATATAGCATATAGAGGAGAAAAAGGAAAAAGAAGAGAGGGGGATGAGGGCAGAAAGACAGAAAAGGAGAAGGAGGAGAGAGACCGAAGAAAAAAGAGAGAGGAGACGAAGAGGAAATAACAAGAGAAAAGAGAAACAGAGAAATAGCAGAGACAGAAAGAGAGGGGAGAGGGAGGGAGAACAGGGAGAAAGGAAGTAGAGAAAGGGGAAAAGGAGAGAGGGAGAGGGGAATGGAGAGACAAAGGGAGACAGAGAGGGATGAAACAGGAGCAACAGAGGGAGATGAGATTTGAGAAAAATCAAGAGAGAAAGAGAAGGGGGAAAGAGAAAGGATTGAGATGAGTGGGAGAGACACACAAGGGAGACAGAGACAGATAGACAGAGAGAGAGAGAGAGAGAGAGAGAGAGAGAAAAGAAAGAAGGGGGAAGGGGAAGAGATAGAATTCTTTTTAGATGACACACTGAGTGCCTAACAAAGTTCCAAAGCCCCAGATGGTGCTCCAAAAATGAGTTGATGATGATGATGGTGGTGGTAAACAACTGGCTTAATTTGCATCTGCTTGCCATGTTTGAAGCTAGCAATTTAGAGACAGTATTTTTCGAAAAAAAAAAATGCTGCTATTTAAATCTTTCAAATTGTATTAACCTATTTTATCCATACAAATTTTACCAAAATCAGAACTTGGTCCCTAGCTCCTTCCTTGTTTATCATGTTGTTGTTGGTAATAGTGGGGGAGAGAATAGAACATATATTACTTGTATACTATTTTATATGTATATTTGTATGTACAAGTATATATGCAAACATAGATATCACAACATATTTTATTCCATATTTAGCTAAATATTTATGTATTGCAAAACATATATGTTTGTGGAAGGTGGGGAAAAAAGATACTGAGTAGTAAATATTGTTCAAAAATCAGGAGATGCTTGTCCCATGTAACCCTAATAGCATTGGAAACAGACAAGCAATCCGTGACTCATTACTGCAGTCCAGCTGTGTTTCTTTGGGCAGGTGATTTGAATTACCCATGTGACTGGGCAGTTGCTATGGAAATACAAATGCTTATATAAACAGCAAACCTAAAAAAGATTAGAGGCTTGCTTATCATTGATGTTTAAATGTTTCTTATTTAAAGGTAAAGATAATTGGAAACTTCTCTTGCCTTGTGGGGAAGAGGGTGGGTAGAAGACATTTTATTACATCTCCCCTTCTTCATTATCTGTGTCTATTTGTACAGTTACTAGTAAGTCTATTATTGGGAAATTAATGTTCTATATTGGGATGGTGCTTTAATTGTTTTTTTTTTAATCTTTCTATTTATTAGCTCTTAAAAATCATGACATAAATATTGTCACTTTATAAAATGGAGAAAATGAGTATGATCTGCTTTAGGACAGGTCAAATAGTACAAAAATAATTTGCCCAAATTGACCTGGGAGAACTGGATACTGAGGTCTTTTCCAGTAGACTGCTGTATTTAAGTCCTTAGCAGTACCTTTATTTCTACAGGGATAAAATTACCAAAATAAAATTTTGAATAAGATATCCCACAGCATAGATGAAAATCCACAATAAGTAAAATAGAATTGGAAAAAAAATCTAGCAAAGTTATTTCCCTCTTGGGAATGTCAAGTTAGAGAACATGTATCACATTATATTATTGAACTCTTTAAAAAAATGGAGGAGAAAACAAGTATGAGAAGAAATTCTGAAATAGGATCACTATCCATGGAGAATACTCTCTTCTTATTTCCTGAATTAGACCTTTGGAGTATTGATAAGAGAGCTATGCTGTGACAAACCACATCATGGTGGTTTTCTCCTCCCCTTTTAAAGGGAAATTGATCAGAATTGTGTAAGCATTTTATAGAATAGAGAGAAGTAGCAATCTTAAATCACAAGCAACGGTAGCTCTAAGTTGTCAAATTCCATATAAATAGGTCAATTGAGTAAGGTTTTATTTGTGAACTAGTGACAGTGGATTTCTCCAAGATAATCTCTTAGCTTTGAAGAACCTGTGAAATTAGATTTTGACATGAGACAATCTGACTTTGTATATAAACTGTGATACTTTGTTTAGGTAATCTGAGTTCTAATCATAATTCTGCCACTGTATCAGTCATGTTACCTGTTCTCTCCCCTTCTCCCTATCCCACCCCCCCCCATACCCCCGCAATTCCCCTCTGAATGAAAATGTTAAACTAGATAACCTCAGAGGTGCTGGCTATATCTTAGATTGTTTCTGAGCATATCCAGAAAAGAAAGAAATCCTTTTTGTTTCTAAGTTATTCAGGCCATGATTCTTCATTTTTATGGGTTTTTTTAGAAGCACGATTCATGGGCTCCTGTTTCAATTAATTCATTATGTTAAAGATTAGAAATAGCAAAAAAACTGTCCTTCTTGAATGCAGAAGGAAATGATGTACTATGTATAATGGGATTTCTCCTCACTATATTGGATCCAAATGATATAGGATCATAAAATGCTGAACTTTCCAAATTATATCTCTCAGAATTTTGGAGATACTCTCTGCTTAAACTCTTAGTCATTTGAAAGAGAAGATTTCTTTTTTCTTTCTTCCCTCTTTCTACCACTAGTACTGATCTATAGCAAGAAGGGTAGGATTGTAGCGTGGAAGAACATTGGCCTCAGATTTGAAAGACAAGGGTGTGGAGCATGGTTCTTTAATTAATTGTACAAGTTTAACAACTCCCAATGTCTCTGAGTCTCAGATTCCACATCAATAAAATAGAATTAATCATACCTTTCTTTAATTCAGGAAATTTTATTGTAATAACTGACATTCAGAACTTTTAAAGTTTTCAAATTGCTTTCTTATTGAAAGAATGGAATTTTTATATATACCACATTTAATGAGGTCATTAGATCAAATGATGTCATCAAATGAAGTGTTTTATAAACTTTGAAAAGCTACCTAAAGACAAACTATTGAATGGTAAACCAGTCAGGATTTTGAAGAGAATTGGTGAAGACTCACTTTTGGTGAATGATTCCTTCAACCTCTCTGATTCTCATTTTATTTGTCTGTATGTCTGGGATAGCAATACCTGTTGTTGCCTACTCCACAGACTTGTTGAAAGGCTCAAATTAAAGAAAGTATGTGAAAGCCCTTTGTATAAGATTTTAGAAATGAAAGATATTTCTGTGAGAGAAAGTAGAACTAGAAACTAGGTCTTAAGCCTTCAAGTTTAGTGCTCTCTTTTCCAATATTGTACATAGCATTATCTTGATGGTAAGATGAGGGATCATTTTGTGAAACAGAATCATTTTCTGATTCTGCATCTGGCAAAGATACATAATCCTCTGTGACTATTAAACTTTAACTTTTATTCTTTGGAATTTTCCAGTTTTCAAGTACGGGGCACAAGAATCATAGTTGGAGACTTTAGAGATTATTTAACTTTTCTCCTTCATCTTACAGATGAAGAAACTGAGGCTTATTGAAATAATGATACTTACAAAATCAAACAAATAGCAGAGATGGGGTTTGTATCCAAGTCCCTTAAATTCAAAGTTTTTTTCTTCTTTGGACATGAGCTGTTGGCACAGTTTTCTCATTTCACCTCTCCAACCTTTTGCCTGGTTTATTCCAATCACATTTACTGATCTTTCCATCTGCATTCTCTCATTTCATCCCAATTTGTCTTCTGTTTTATCTTCCTCATACTCAGTTCTAATTATTTTACTTTCATATTTGAAATCTTGGAATGTCTTCTCCTCTTCCCAAATAAAGTCCCACCTGACATTTAAAGAATTTTGGGTTGTGTTTCCATTATGCCTTTTCAAGTCTTACCTGACTCTCTCTCTCCGTAGGCTAGCCTTTTCCTCAAACTGGATCATTTGATGTCTCTTGTGTACATTTCATAGTTTCCTATTGCTGTGATTTTTGTCATCCTGTTTGTATTTTATCACTATAATGTCCTCTCTCTCATCTCACCTATTGAGATAATCCTGTGCATCAAAGAACGAAATCTTATGCCCCTAGGGATCAAGGGAACAGATCTAATGCTGAGGTTTCTGTTGCAATAGAATGATTTTTAAAACTGTATATCACTTTGTTTATGCCATTCAAAAATATTTACCAGTATTTACCAATATAATAGTACAACCAAGTATCAACCACTCACTTTACCTTTGATATTTTATTACTCTTCTTTTTTTTTTTGTCTTAGCCTTTTCCTCTACTTTCTACATTCTTTTCTTTTTGTGTTTTCCTTCAATTTCTTTCCCTATTCCCTTTCCTCCTATAATAAACTGAGATCTCGTCTCAAAATGCAATATAATATAGTTATAGAATTGTGGAATTTTTCTTTAATTCAGTAAATTTTATTGTAATAACTGACATTCAGAACTTTTAAAGTTTTCAAATTGTTTTCTTATTGAAAGAATGAGGTATTTGGAATTTTTATATATACCACATTTAATCTCTCTCTCTCTCTGTTTCTCTTTGTTCTCTGTCTCTCTCTCTCTCTCCCCCATTCTATCTCCCTTCTTCCCCTTCCCTCCCTCCCTCTCTTCCTTCCCTTCCTTCTCTCTTTCCTTCCCCTCCCTTTCCTCCCTCCCTTTCTTTTTCCCCTCCCTCCCTTCTTCCCTTCCGTACTTTCTTCCCTCCCTCCCTCCTCCCTCCCTCTCTTCCTTCCTTCCTTCCTTCCTTCCTTCCTTCCTTCTTCCTTCCTTCCTTCCTTCCTTCCTTCCTTCCTTCCTTCCTTCCTTCCTTCCTTCCTTCCTTCCTTCCTTCCTTCCTTCCTTCCTTCCTTCCTTCCTTCTTTCCTTTCTTCCTTCCTAGTGGGCCTTTTGAAGAAAATAATTTCTAGATTGTGGCTATTAACTAACATTTTCAAGGACATATTTGTCCCTTTTAAATTGAATTCAGTAAAAGAAGTAAAAATTTTTCAAACTCTTCCCCCACGCATTCCCTTTTCAGTCCCCATCAAAGTAGAAGTATGCCTGACATTTAAGGGAAAGCCTTAGTTAGATAAGGTTGGAGAAGCTTCAAGATAACGGGCTTTAGACTTGCCATATCTTAAGTGTTATAACTGGGCAGTTTTCTCCTAATCTTTTAAGTCCCTCTGACCCTTTCAACCTGTTAGTTTTATGAATGATCTCTTTGTCTCCAAGGATTGAATTAGAGAGCTATAACCTAATCTGTTCTTTGGAATTTCTTAACTAATTAAAAAAAAGTTGACTATAAAAGATCAGACAATTGAATTTTATCAGTTAAAAATTATTACTGCTCCTGAGGATTGTAGCTGGCAAATTGTCCATGATGCCTTTCTGTTCCCTCATGCTCAATTGAGATAAAGGATGTCAAGTGTAAGCTAAATAAGGAAGAGGCCTTGGAAAGGTTAAACTCAGTGCAGGATAGCAGTGACTAAGATCTCCAGGAAGCTTCCATATGTAAAAACAGTTACACTGGTAGATTTTAAAATTTTAAAGGAATTTTTCAGAAACAACAAATATGAAAGTTCCCATCTTTGAGGATTGCAAAGATGAAAGCGAAGGAGACAAATCTGGGGAAGAAGATGCAGAAGATGAAGAAGCAAAGGTAGGGACCACTTATTTGTTTCCCAAAGTGCTTCACTGAGGAACTGTTTTGCATTTTATAAGTTGAGTGATTTTGGATTTATTTTTCCCTTCTCTTTTTAACTTTTTTTTTTTTAAACAGGTATTCCTTAAACCTGTCATTGAAGACCGAAACATGGAATTGGCTAGAAAATGTACCGAGTTAATCAGTGATGTGAGTAAATGAAGTACTTCATTGAATTTTTATAATGTGTATGGTATTATGTCATCATAAAATTTCAGAGTTTGCAATGACCTGATGGCTTTTGAGACCTTTTAGTTAGCTTTGCCATTTTTACAGATGAGGAAAACTAATGCTGAAAGAGGGACAGTGACTTGCTTGAAGTTATGATGTCACTAATTAATGACAGAATTAAGACTGAGAATGTTCATTCTTATATAGTTTTCTTTCTCCATGCTGTCCTACAATTCTGGATGAAATAACAAACATAAAACTTTAGAATATATTTCTTTTTGAGGAATAGGATTTGTTTCATCAATACTATACTATTGCTTTTGGGAAGAGTTTCAGCTAAGTGATGAAACTCTAGAGCCAAACATAGGGGAGAAATGTTTTGTTCAGAAATGTGTTCAATGTTAGTTGGCACAGAAGATTAATTCATCTTATACTGTATTTTCATTCTATTGGTTTACTAGAATTGTTAAAGAAAATCTAAAATCACAGAGAAGACATTGCTGACCTGTTTAGGCAATATTACAGAATATTGTTAATAGAATAGAGGAAAGATGTCACATTTCAAGTGGATGAATGGATGCTCTTTCATTTAGAACAGCAAAAAAATGAGATCTTATTATTGTTCTTTGCTTGCTTTGTGCAAGGTATGAGTTGATATATATATATGTATATATATATATATACATACTTATTTTCCTTTTCTTTAAAATGATGAAAAGGATTGGAGCATTCTGTTTTTTTTTTTTTGTTTGTTTCTTCTCAAAAGGTCCAATATTATAAATTACTTTAGAAACAACAATTTTAATACATGGAGTTTATATGTGTCATTTTGTACTGCTTTCTGGAGATTACAAAAGTAATGTGTGTTTTAAATTCTCATTTATATTGAATTCTCCCTACTATTCAAAGCTTTGAAATTTAATAATTTTTTCATATAATGCATATATCCAGAAATACTATTAACATTTTAAACTTAGAAACCTTGTATCAGACTATATTGTGATTGAAAAAGGTATATTCCTTAAATAGTCATAACTTGATAATTTATTTTAATCTACTAATTTCCGTTTTTGTCTTCTTTTTCTTTTCTTTTCTTTTATGCCTTATCAAATAAGATGCTTGTTAGCTATTATTATCATTATTATTAATTCTCATTGCCAGTAATATTCTGGTTCAGATGATATAACCCTTTATTAAAAATTCTTGATGCTACTCCATTATGAAAGATTTTAAATGATTTTTCCAATAACTATGCAGTCTATTTTGTGTTATAATAATCTGGTTATTTATGCCCACTACTAGATTGTAGTCTACTTGAGGGAATGATTATATCCTATTCACTTCTGAAACTATATTACTTTACCAAAATGACCTTAAAACCATAAAAGTGAGCACTCTGAGTGAGATGTGCTCTAGGCCAGAGCTTCTTAAACTGTTCCATATGGAATCATGTAACTGAATGTGAGAGTCATGAAATTATGATTTGTTATCAGGAAATTTTTGATTTGCATACACATTTTATATACCTATATACCTGGGGTTGTATGAAAAGTTCTCAGGTGTAAAAAAGTTGCAAGTGGAAAAAGTTTAAGAAACCCTGACTAGGCTACCCAGTATGTGAAAATGGGGCTGAAGGACTATTATATTGGAGGGCTTAGTAGTCTTTCCTGATGGCATCCTCAGCATTTAAGAGTTGACATTTTAACATTCTAGTTTTTAATTTGTTGTAATTTTGTTGTAAATTCATGATGCTATTTGTTGTATTTTGTTGTAAATTTATGATGCTATCTATAAATTTATCTAAATCTTTTGTGAAGGAATTTGTTTTTGGTCTGTTTCACCTGCTAGCATAATTATTTCCTTAAGTTTATTTCCTCTTATATGGGGTAAGACTGCCAAGATTCAAGGGGAGAGATAAATAAGTAGGAGACCTGTGAGTAGATTAGAAATCAAAGGACTTGGGTTTGAATCCCAGATCTGCTACTGAAAACCTGTGTAGATATGGCCAAATCATTTCAAGATTCTGGGTCTTTGTTTCATCTTCTAAAAAAATTAATGGGTTTAGATTTCAGTCCCAGTTCTTTCTCATACTGCCTGTTTGACCTTGGTCACACATAGGTCTTGAATTGGAAGGGACTTCATATGTCATCTTGCTGTTATGTAGTCTTTTTCAGTCTTGTCTGATCTTTGTGGCCCCGTTTGGGGTTTTCTTGACAGAGATACTGGAGTGGTTTGCCATTTCCTTCTCCATCTCAATTTACAGATGAGGAAACAGAGCCAGATGGGATTAAGTGACTTGCCCAGGATCACCCAGCTAAGAAGTGTCTGAGACTGGATTTGAACTCAGGAAGATGAGTCTTCATGACTCTAGCCCCTGTTCTCTGTGCACTATGGTTCCAATAGCTGCCCCAGTGTATCATCAAGTCCATTTTATAAATGACAAAATTGAGTAATCAGTTTCCTCACCTCTAAAATAAAAGTGTTAAACTAGATAAGGTCTGAAGTTTATTAGAACTACCATCATATGATCCCTTCTCACTTTACACCTCATGTTCCTGATTATCACATTGCATAAATTCCAGCATCCTTGGATTTAATGGATAATATGTTGATCTTATCCATTCCTTTTATCATTTTCCAGATATTGATGATATTCCCCTAGCTATTGGATCTTCAGACTGAGCAGTCTTAACATTTTCAGTCTGATATGATAAAGCCCCCCTTCCTTCATCTGTCATTTTATTTGTATCTTCCATGAGGTTTGGTAAGAAGCAATATAGAAGAATTTACTTGATTGAAGGCACAATCTTTAAAAATCTTTCCAAATGCCAGATGGTAGATATTATATATTAGATGAAAGTCATTCTCTCATTTGTTCCTGCATTTGGTGTACTGTACCCACTTTCCTAGATGTGGTTACACTAATACACTGTGCAAAAATATTATTCATTTATTTATTTTTGGCAGTACCATTCCTAATGATGATTAAGATTTTTTTCTCACACAGAAACAAATCTGATTAATATATTCAGATTATTATTGGCAAGGACTCTTTTATTTCTTTCCTGAATTGTAGTAGCTCAATCAATCTTCTTTTAAATTTGCTTTACATTATTTTATACTTAACAACGTAGTAGCTCACTTTTCTTTTCTGTTCACTCACACATCTTTGAAAAATCATCTTGCAGTTTATCTCTATCACATTGACATTTCAGAGCCTGGAAGACTTCAGTAGCAGTTGCTAACTTGATAATTTCACTGTGTGATCCTCCTTCCAAGTCATTAATGAAATTGGTACTAAAAGCTGGTCCTAGAACCATAGGTCTCCTAGAGCTTTTTGCTTGTTCTTCTTTCTACCATTCATCAAATTTTACCTTATATTATAGAAATTTTTCTGTATCTTCTCTCCTCTATTAGATTTTATATGAACAAATACCATAGGATTGTTACTGTGGTATTGGAAGGGCTTTCCAAGGTCATAATCATTTTATGGGCCAACTAGATGGTGTAGTAGATAGAATGCTGGACCTGAAGTTAGGAAGACGGAATTCAAATCTGGCAACAGATTCTTACTAGCTATGTGTATCCAAACAAAACACTTCACCCTTTCTGCCTCAGTTTCCTCATTTGTAAAATGAGCTGGAGAAGGAAATGGCAAACCACTCCAGTATCTTTGCCAAGAAAATCCCATGGGGTCATGAAGAATCAGAAATGACTCAAAAACGACTAAACAAGTCCTTCTATGAAGAATATGATGAAAAACATGAGCTCCAAAGAATATTAAATTACCTTCCCAAGGTCATACAAGCAGCAAATTTTAGAGCTGCAACCACATTTTCACTATACTAGAAATATATCTCATTAATTCTTGTAGCCTTTATTATGTCTATCATAGTGTCTTATCCTAAATTAAAGCTCAATACTGTTTTGGAAAAAGAATGAATCACTTTAGATTAGATGGTTTCTTATGTCCCTTTTCAACACACAGATTTTCTGCATCATTGTGGGCTTCAATTAGTTAAAATTCTCCTTCTCACCATGTGTCTGTGTTTATTATATTTATCAGTTTCTATTCTCATGGGGTGGCTCAGTTTAAAAAAAAATAATGTGGAACTGAGTCAAAGGCTTTTTAGAAAGTGAAGAAGAGATTAAATACATTGTTCTTATTATTTCTCTCGGGAGGATGCAGAACATAGCTCAGGCATGATTTTAATCTTACATATATAATTTTGTCTTTGTCCCAGCATGTTTAATGTTCCTTAGATATCCAGTGAGCCTATCCTTTATTATAGAATTTCACCAGTTTATCTGATATCCTTGTTATGCTGGAGTTTCCAGTAGACATTCTGGAAGCTTTTTTATGGATTAGAGTTCATAGGCAGAGACCACTTGTAACTATGAACTAACAATTCCATATTCCTTTGTTTTTAAAAGCTTCTTGTATGTTATACATAAGATAGGAAGACATAAAGGATTAGAAACTGGTATTGCTGGACTGGGTATCCATATTAATGAAGTGATAAATCCTCTAACTTGTTCCCTCAAATCCAGGTAGTTTATTTACATGTAGCTTATAAATGTGGTCTTGAACATTTTTTGCTATTCAGACTTTTATAATTTTTGCATTTTTTTCAAAACTTAAAAAAATGAAAATTTTCCAAGTGCTTTCTCCACAAAGATTGGGACAAAAAGTTTTGCCATTATTTGGTTTTGGCATTATTTTATGTTCATCTATGACTGAATATTTTGATGTCAAATGGCCTTATTGATCATTCATTTGGTTTCCACCTTTGGATATATTTATAAATCTTCTTGTTACCTTTAGGGTTCCTTATAATGTACTTATATTCTTCTTCACCCATCTATTTACTATTTTGGACCTGACTTTTGGTACTCTTTGGATTTTCTTGTCATTTATGCTTTATATATATATATATTTTTTTTTTCTCTGTACAATATTGTTTTTTTTTTTTTTAAACTGGTAGTGAATTATAGGTTTGACTGTCCTTTTTTGAGAGGGTGTTGATTCCACTGCTTCAATCGAAAAGTAGTCAATTCAATTTTTTAAAAAGTCAAATAAAAAAACCGGTTAAAACACTGGAATATCCCATATGCCAATGACATCTCCTTTCCTTTTGAGAGGGAAGAAAGTTTGCTTGAAATGGTTTTGTAATTTGTAGTATGTACATACACACATACATACATACATACATACATACATACTACTACTACTACTTTGACTACATCTGTAGAAATGAAATGTTCTCCTTACTCAAGATTAAGTTTTCATTATCTTTCCTTGGAAATAAAAATCTGAGCTAAGTGAAATTCCATTAATCCTGCTACAAAAATAATACTTAACTAATGACATTCTTTACCCATATAAAAAGTGGGAATTATTTCTTTGCTGTTATTTTAATGGAAACATTTGGTAGGAACCATAAAATTAGAAATACTTTTTAATAAGACCCTTTTTTCTTTTTAATTCATAAAATAATGTAAACATTTCCATAACACAGTAAAGTAAAAGATGATTACACATGAAATTGCAAATTTATTATATTTAACTTTCTATTCCTTTAAAAAATATAATTAAAACATCCTATAACTTGCTTCACTCACCCTTTTCTCCCTCCTCTCTGCTCTAGAAATGGTTGTCATTAGACATGGAAATGTACATTTAAGTGTATCTCTCTATATATGCATATCTATCTATGCATAATTCTGTTTATCAATTCTCTGGATGCAAATGATGTCTTTCTTCACAGGTTCTTAATTTGGATCTTAATAATAGTCAACATTCCTGGAAGTTGCAGGGATGGCCATCAATTTAGGAATGGTTGAACAATATGTGGTATATGATAATAATGAAATACTGTTATGCTATAAGAAATGAAGAGCTCATTAATTTTTATTTTATATCATCTCATAGATTCATACAAAATAATGAAGAGCAAAATGAACAGAATCAAGAGAATGTTGTATACAGTAATATCAATTTTGTTTTAAATAAGCCACTTCTAAAACATGCTGATGAGGGGGAACAAGAATGGAAAAGAAAGAAAGAGATGGAGAGGGAAAGACTATAAGGGTGGGCATGAATGGGAATGTCTTTTCTATTTGTCAGTTCAACAAAGAAAGAAGTTAAATATTTAACCCTTTTTCCAGTACTCATGTCCTGAACAAGTTGCTTATGTCAGTGCTTATCAGGAGCTCTACACTCCATTACTGCACACAACACTACAGTGAAGAATGTGAAAGTGATGAGAAAAAGGTGGTGGTTCAAGATTAAAAATAACGAGTCCAACATTTGCCTAATCATTTTCATAGGTCATTTTGCTGTCACTTAGTTATATAATGAACTTTATATAACTCTCTCTCTTTTTAATATACAAAGTAATATTGTTTATGATACTATCATCATTGCTTTAATTACTAGTGAGTTTAATGGTTTCCAGAAATCCCAAATTATATCTAATATCTGAGGAGAAAGAAATTTGTTTTCCAAATACTTAAGTGCTAATGATTTTTTTCAGACAATAAAAGGGTAAGCTTAACACTGAAACTTAAGACAGTACTAGATGTCAGTTGCTCATGGACTTGGTATCTCTAGGAATCCTTGCATCGTTAAGATGTCTGATAGGATGCGATTCCCTGTTACTCAGATTTGGCTCCACTATGGGTTAAATCATGTCCCTGAAATACAGCTGCATTAGACAAAAGGCCTCTCTAACATGATTATTCTATGAATCAGTGAACAGTTTCCTAGCACCAGTCTTGTTGCATTTGGTATGTTATTGCATAAAACTGTGTTATATTATCCCTTACTATGCTGCCCCTTAGAAAAAACAGGTTTCTTGTTATTTAAGCACAATCGTTCCTTCATTCAGCTGACCAAATGGCGTACCTAATGTATATTATCCTGATTTAAAACTATCACTGATTCTCCATGCTTAGATATAGTATAAACCTCCTTTGCCATTCAGAACCTGCCAAAATCTGATTCCTATCTACCTTTCTAGAATTATTTTATACTGGTCCCTTCGTGTATATTGAAATGTTCTATCAACACTGGAATATTTTATATACCTTGATAGTTTCCTCTCTTTTCCTGTTTCCATGGATGTATGAGCCTTTTTGCATGTTAGGAAAGGAATCTTTGTTTCCCCTTCTCTGTGCCTATTTTTACATGTCTTCAATTCTCACCTTAGAACTCATTTCTTCCATGTAGCCTTCTCTGATTTTCCCTACCTAGAAACAATACTTCCCATATTATTTTTACTATATTTTGTTTGACTATGCTTTTAATTATAGCTTAATTTAAAACTTTTTAAAAGCTTAACTTAATTTTTTGTACATGTCTCAGTTACCCATGCTAGATTATATGTTCCTGGAGAGTATGCCATTTAAAATCTTTCTAAGTCCATATGAATGAGAGGCAAGTGTAGAACAGTAAATAGAGACCTAAGCTTGGATCCAAGGTGGTCTGGGTTCAAGTGTGACACTTCCTGGGCATGTTACTTAACTAATCAGAGCTTGAGGCAGCTTTCTGAGAAGCAGTAGAGAAACTGTGTACCTCCACTGATAGAAATTTTCTCATCTGGGAGTTCACTATATTGCTGAGATCATAGGACCAGTTTATCTCTGTCCTTCAGAGATATTCCCTTGTGCCTAAGCAAATACTGAGGGTTTAACAAACATTTAATTATGAAATTAATATCTCTATAAACACACATAAATATACATACACATATATCTCATAAGAGTTTTCTTATCAACTCTTTAGAATGATTTCCACTTCTTAGGTATTATTGTTTTTTAAATGTATTTCCTGTAAGGCTTGTTACATATTTGATTAGGTGAATGTGCTATACTAGCTGGTGTTCTCATATATATAATGAAGAGTTTTCACTTGATTTCTCAGGTTTTTTTTCCAGCTCCTGATTATAAGCATTCCAGCCATCCTTATGCATGTGATAGAGAGAGTACTGTTTGGGAAATTTAAAAAAGTTTCCTACTAGTTTTGTTGAAAAATATGTTACAAAATATTATTTTTTTCCCCTTTAAGTTTAAACATTTTTTTTTCTTTTCTTTTTTTTTAGATCCATTATAGAGGAGAATATAAAAAGTCAAAAGACAAGTGTACATTTGTACCTGACACCCCTCTGCTAAATCATGTAAAACATATAGGTGCTTTTATTTCTGAGGTAAGATAATGAAAACTTATAAAATATTTTATTAATAAAAGTGTTTCATTCTTATAATCATATAGGTTTTGCTTTGAAGTTAGATAACATACTCAGAAAAAATCAGATTAATTTTCTATTAAAGACTTGTAACCTATGTTAATATTAATTTAAATAGTTCTTCTGAGATTTTATATTAAATTACTAAAGTAACTATGTGAGATTCATTATTTATTAATTTATATTTCCAAGTGCATTATAATTACCAATTTGTTGTTCTGTAGGATGTATTTGCTTCATATAAAATATGTTAAGAGCATTTTAATTTTTTAAATAACAAGTGTAGGATTAATGTAGTTGCTGAAAATGAAGCTAATTTATTTTAATTATTAATTATTAAGGTACTTTGAGAAATAGTAATCATTATTATCACTTTACAGTGATAATTGCATATTGTTACTCATTGGCAGAAACCGTCAGTGGACATGAAAAAAAATACACTAGCTGCATATTTTATTCCATTTTAATGATTATTATTAAGACCATATATATATGTATGTATAATATTTCTTAACATGATTTATAAGAAATATACTCATTTATTAGATCAAAAACCATTCATATCCTCTTGCCAAATAATTCTTATATATAGGTTCATACATTTTAGAGTAGTAATGAACTTTAGGGGCCACCAAGACTAACCCCCTCATTTTGTAGAAGAGGAAACAGACTATGAGAGGTTAAGGGAGTTACATAGCTAGTACTTGTCGAAGGTAAGATTTGAACTTGAGTCTTCCTGATCTTAGTCTTGATACTCCAGCCATTATACTACCTAATCCTTCTTATAATCTTCACTATGAATTTCAGGGATTGTTCTTGATCTTTTAGTATTTGTTGAATATGAATACAAGTCAGGAGATCCAACTTCTTTGTTTGTTTATTTGTTTCTTTCTTAAGTCTTTCTCTTCCTACTCCCTCCCTCCCTTTCTCTCTCCCTCTCCTCTCTTTTTCTTCCCCT
This sequence comes from Antechinus flavipes, assembly GCF_016432865.1. Lineage (NCBI taxonomy): Eukaryota > Metazoa > Chordata > Mammalia > Dasyuromorphia > Dasyuridae > Antechinus > Antechinus flavipes. The sequence continues at coordinate 57,094,890 of NC_067402.1, read as the reverse complement.
TCTTTCCTTCCACCTTCTTTCCCTCCTTCCCTCCCTCCCCCTCACTCCCTCCTTTCCTCTTTTTTATCCTTCTTCCCTCCTTCCCCTTCTTCTTCCCCCCTTCTCTTTCTGTCTCTCTATCTCCCCTCCCCTTCCTCCCTCCTTCCTTTCTCCCCTCTGTCTCTGTTCTATCTCAGTTTCTCAGTTTCTTAGTCTTTTTCTCTCTGTCTCTCTCTGTGTCTCTGTCTCTGACCCTCTCCTTCTCTCTCCTTTCTCTTCATGATTAGCACACTTTCCTTTCCAGTCCTTAAATACTGCCCTTGAAGATATCTCATAGCACTCTTATGCATTAGTCAACACTCATAATACTCGGTACTTTCCCCCAATGGTGTACTCAGTATCCCCAAAAGCTCATTCATTGTACATTACTTTTATCCATGGTTTCTTAGCAATCTTTCAGTTCATGAACTGAACATGTTGAAGTTCATTGTAAAATTATTTCATAATATTTCAATCCTTCGGGGACTGTGATGCTAAAATTCATAGAATCAGAAGGGAATTCAGTGGCTATCCACTGATCCTATCCTGCTCTGAAAAACAGTCCTCTCTTTGATGAGTGGTATTCTGCATGTAATCACCCTAAATGAGAAGAATCACACATTTTGCAGGAGTCATTTTGTAGATCCAGAAACTGAGGCTCAGTGATGTGACTTGCTTAAATTACACAAGTGGTAAGTAGAAGAACTGAAATGTGAACTACATCTTCTAACTAATCTGTTTTCTCAAAAAGACAATTAGAAGTAATAGTTAAAAGTGCAAAGAGCCAGATGTGGGCTTGATGTAAGAAAGAACTTCCTAGCTGTTGGAGTTATGCAAAGGAAAAATGGACTGCTTTGTGAGGTATTGTGGATGACTACATGTTGAATTTGAACTTTAGTCCCTTAAGGGCTCAAATATGAAGTGAGTCTGCAATAGTCTTCAGTATGTTCAGTGGATCCTCTTTGGAAGAAAGATTGAAGAGAAACCATGGATAAAATGAATGAATATTTTTTGGATTTTTGACCTATTCAATTGGGGAGAGTACAGAATATTACCAGCACCTTTGGGGGGAAGGAGAGTATCCATCAATGAGATCCACTGGAGTGTTCATTTCTTTTGGGCCTTGTATTTTGCCATTTTTTTCTTATCTTTGTAGAAGAATTTCCTGAAATTATGACCATGCAAATTAGAGCATGCCTAAGATCTAGACAAGAAACTGGACAGCAATTTTTGAAAACAGATATACTTAAAATTGCTGTATGTATTATATCTGCAAAAATTCAACCCTTTCTTGATTCTTACCATTTAGTTTTCATATTTCTCTGAATTCTTTTTCATTTCTTATGATTTTTAAAAAAATTTAATGAAAATGATTCTGAACTTTTTAATGAAAAAGTTTTTAAAAAACTGTTCATTGAAAGAATTCTAATATTTGAAAATTGGAAGATGCCTCATGATTATCTCAAGAATCTTAAGACAGATTAGAGTGGGAGAAAGGTCTCACTTGAAAATGGAGGACAGTACATATTTTCTGGCAAAACAAATAAGGACCTATGATTCACTGATACGGGGAATTCCTGAATGAGGGAACTCCCTCTGCTAGTACACATTGGTACCATTGGAGTCTTGGAGAGTTGCAAGGAGCACTGAAATGAGAAGTTACATGATTTGCCCAAGGTCACTTAGCCTACATGTGTCAGAGTCTGGACTTGAACCCAAGTCTTTTTTCCTCTTGTCTCTAAGGCTAGCTCTACATCCACTATGCAGTACTAATCCTAATAGATTTTGTAAGGAGATGAAAATGTTAGTACACCACTCATTTATTCACTCATCAAATACTTATAGTTTACCTACTATATGAGAGTATTGGATACCACAGAGGTTATAAAGATGGCCTCTAAAGAACTGCATAATATTATAACTTAGCAATATGGAATTTTACTCAAATCTATTATTATTTATATAAATTAACTCTAGTAACCTGTTGGATTTACATAGCACACAGAACTGATGGATTGGCCGTATAGCTCTTTTTGAATACTCTGTTATTTCCTGCATTAACAAGCTCATTAAATGACTTAAGTAAAGAATGTCATTGTGAATAAGCTTGAAAAAAGCACATCTATCGATTTTGGTGCAGTTATTTTATATGATCCCCTCAGCTCAATAAAAACAACTATTTTTAACTTTTTTTAAATGTGAGAAAAGTCAATCCAACAAATATTTATTGAACCTAAGAAGTAACAATTATGAACTAGTTGAATGGCAAATACAGTAAAGCCTAGTGACTAGATTGATTTTCCACTTGTACTTATCAGAAGTTGCAGTGGAAAATGATACAAATATTTTCCGGGACACTTTCAAATTCTGAGGGAAAAGGACAAAATAATATTGAGATATACATATATGCTAAGGCTCTCAGATAAGTTTTCCAACTTAATTTTATAAACACATGGATAGCCTGCTCTGTTTTGGTACTGTTCTAGAGAGGTAGAGACATAAAATGCCATTGTTTTAAGAAGTTTACAATTCAATAGTGGGGAAATGACATGAACTGAAATATAGAATTAGCAGGGGTTGGACGTGGAAGAGTCAGGAACATGTTAAGTTTAAAAGAGAGCTCCAAGGAAAATACTATGAGAAATTTGAGGAAGGAGAATTTAACTTGAATGGGGGAGAAGGTGATGATTGAGGAATGGGTCCTGAAGAAAAAAGAAAGGAAAATCAGCAAAGATGAGTCTATTTTATTCCATGCATACAGGAATGTATGAGCAAAGACAAAAATCATAAGGATTGTCTAGTTTTTCTGGAACATTCCGTGTTCCAGAGTATGGAAAGGAATGAAATTCATTCATTAAGCACCAATTTTGTATAGGGTTCTATGCTAGGGGTTGTGGGTACTACAAAGTTTAGATAAAACACAATTTCTGCCCTTGTGGATGTTGTCTGGTAAAGAGGTAAGACACCCATACAAATGACTAATGTACACTATTACATGATGTTGTAAACCAAAAAAGTGATATTAAGTCTCAAGAGGAAAATGTGTACTAATAACAGAAGATTTCAGGGAGGATCTGGCATTTGAATTGGACACTAGAAAAATTGTATCTCCAGAATATCTCCTGATTCACCTCTCTGTCTTTGTTCATACTTATCAATGTACCTAGAATGCCTTCCCTCCCTTTCCCTGTTGGAATTCTACTCACTGCATCCCTTAAGGAGTGGTGAACCAACTTTGGAAATGTGGGAAGTGAAATAGTTCAAAGTTTCGGCACTAATAATTTCTTGGATTAGGTCTATGGCCAATCTGGCTAAGAGGAGGGAGAAACAATGTTTTTTTTTTTCTTTCTAAATTTGTTTTATATAATTTAACATGGTAGTTATTAAGGAAGCTGCTCTAATTTATATCCCCTTCCTATGGATACCAGTTGTAAATGGGGGTCTGGATTTTGAATTGAAGTCAGGGCTAAGGAATTAAATTTAGAAGTCACTGTCTTTGAGGTGAATTTAGGATATAGAAAGTGTAAAAAGTTAAAAAAAATGTATTTCACTGCATTGGGGAATGCACATAGTATGAGCTTAATAAATGCTAATTAATTAAAAAGATAGATTAAATTAAAATATTTCATTTTTAATTTATGGAATAAAAAATTTCTATAAAATAGTATAATAAAAAAGATAATTGCACATGAAATTGCAAGTCTATTATGTACAACTTGCTATTCCTTTTAAATATATTCACAAATTATCATGTAATTAACAGAGTATTAAGAATAATAAAAGGAGACAGAAGGAAAAAGTCAGAGATATAGGAGAACCAGGGGATTTATGTATTATAGAAGTCAAGGGACAGGTATTTTAGTCAAGTGTTATTTGCTACAGACAGATTAATGAATAAAATCTGAAAACCAAAATATTTTGTTTTTAGGAAATCAGTGAAGATTAAGAAGTGGAAATTGAATATTGTGAATAGCTGAGGTTGAATATATGGTGAAAAATGGAAGTTATGAATACACACCTCACTAGCAGCTTAACATCTAAAATTTATACAGTTCTTTCAGATTGGCTTTTAATATATTTTCTCACTTGATCTTCCATTGTCCTTGTAAGGAGAGGTTAAATGATTTTTCCAAATTTCTGAGGCAAGATTCAAATTCATATCATCATGATTGTAAGTTTAACACTTTATGCACTATCCTCTAGCTTCTATTAACAAGTATTTGTTGGTTAGTTATTAGTTCCTTACTTGTAATGAAACTGTTCTGCCATGTCCTCTTCCAGTGAATGGGATAAGAGGTCACTATTCTTTGCATTTAATTACTGTCATAACTATTTAAGAGAAATTTGTAAAATCTGGATTGCTTTTTTCTTCTGAATCATTTTGCTGTGGAGTAGAAAAAGGGGAGTAGGCAATCTGTTGAGTTTATATTTTACCTGCTTTTGCCAAGAGGAAGTTATGAGTGGGTGTCATTCTGTCTTGGGAGATTTAAACATTGAATGTGGAGAATTAGCAGCATTTTAAAGGCTATGGATAGAAGAAAGCTACTTATTAGTTATTATACAAGTTAGTTATTCTGGTCTTTATATTTTGGTCTTTTCTAGTGAACTTTAATATCTTCAACTTTCTCAAAAATTCATATGTCCCATTATTCTGATGTTTGTTTCACCACTGTCCAAAATGCATAAATATCTTTAAATTTTCAAATACATAATTTGGCTTTTTTCAAACATGAAAATAATAAATGGGTATAGCAATATTTTTACCTCTTTGCTTGTTTCATTCAAAGCTATCTCCACAATCTCTTGAATTCAGTTAATTATCCATCTCTTAGTATTTCCTAATGTTTCAGTGTATGTCTTAAAAAATTTTTTTTTAAATTTTTGATCTTCAGTTCAATTCCTATAGAATGGTTCTTTTAATCTTCTTTCTGTATTTATGGTAAAAGACAAAAAATGTTATTTTTTTTATTCTATTTCACCAGGCAAAGTACAAAGGCTCTATGAAGGCTGACCTTTCCAATTCTCTATATAAGCAGATGCCAGCCACAATTGACAGTGTCTTTGCAAGAGAAGTTTCACAACTTCAGAGTGAGGTAAAGTTTTACAAAACTGTTTTTTAGTCATGGAAAATAAAGACATACTCTAAGAAAATGCTTTAGAATGAATGTCCATTAACATAATTATATGTAAGAATTATTTATAATGAGTATTCAGAATTGCTTATAAAAATGTGGGCATCCATAGTCTAATGCCAGTCAAGATCCAGTGGTATTTGTATTGCCTTTATTAAAGAAAAAGAAAAAAAATACATGTTTTTTAAGTAGAGGGCAATGTCTTTTTGTCACAAGTTTCATTCAGTGGAGTTTTGTGGTCATATGATACATTGGGATCCCATGCATACACATTTCCTTAAAGATAACTTGGCAAATATTGTGTTAACTGATAACCTGTTAATTCACTTACACTGAAAGTGATATTTAGTCTCTGCTTGAAATCCTCCTGTATGAGGAATGCCTTATTGCCTACTGATGGATAGATCTGCTCTTAAAAATTTTTAATGATGTCAAAAATAAATTTACCTTTTTGCATTTTCTAACTCCATTTTCCACCTGATAATCCTTCAGGTACATGAGGTCAACACTCATCTCCCCTGTGCTCCCAGAGTCATATCTTCTCTTGGTAAACAAAAAAATTTCCTTCAAATGATTGTATATGACATAAATGAAAGTCCTTCACAATTCTGGTTGTTTTGTCTTTGAGTTTGCTAGTTTAACAAGATTCTTAAATTATGGTGCCTAGAACAGAACACGAGACTGTCTTTGAGGTGTGATGAGGGCAGAGTACAGCAGGACTGTCACTTCCCCATCCTAGAAGTTGTGCCCTCCCAGGGCAGCTCAAGATCCCACCAGCTTTTTGGATTTTCCTCTTACACCTTGACTCACACTGAGCTTTCAGTCCGCTAAAACCCCTTGATACTTTTCAATAGCAATTAATAATTGTTGTTATACAGCAATTAACCATGAATCTATCTTATATTAATGGCGTTGATATCTTGAACTTACACTTAAGATTTTACATTTGTTCCCAGCAAATTCACCAATCCATCAGAATCTTTTTGGATCATGACTCCATCATCCATTATGTTAAAAAAATTTCCCCCACTTCATGGCATCTACCAACTTCATAATTATGCTATTTGTGCTTTTATCCAAAATGCAGATAAAAATACGAACTAGTCCAAGGCCAGTGGCAGGTTCATGGAGTATTCCATTACAGAGTCATTGCTATGTTGGCACTGAAGTATTAATTTCTATTTTCTCTCTAGTGTTTGCCATTCATTTTGAATGGTTGGCATTATAGTCAAGACAGACAGGGAGAATGAGTCAAGAAGCTGCTGGGATGAATGGAGGGCTGCTTTTTGAACTACACTTAATACTTCCAGATCCATTTAATTGTCCCATTGGTTACTTAGGTCGGCACCCAGGCATAATGGATAGAGATCTATATCTGAGATTCGGGAAGATCCAAGGGCAAGTCTTTGCTCTGTTATCATAGGCAAATCACTTAAAGTCTTGATGCTGTAAGCATCTGTCTAGGGTTATATATTGCAGAAAAGATATCACCTTGCATTGATAGCATGTATTTCCTTAATTATCCCATGCTAATGAATTTGCAGGTCTAGCTGTTATCCCAATCGTGGTGCTTGTGTCTCTACCTTTTCTATAAGAATACTTCAATATTCTAATAAATCCATGAGTGATAATCCATCATTAGTGTGGATATTCCCTCACTGGTACAGATCACAGTTTTGTCTCTAGTGAAACTGAAATTCTGAGCATTACTTGTCCACTTTCCCATCTTTATCACTTTCATTCAATTCTTTTTCTCTGTTGTTTTCAACTTAATGATATTCAAATTATCATGATTTATGGGTCAGTGTGGAGTAAGAGTGTAATGTATCTGTGAAATGAATATGTAGATAAGATCAGATCCTGAATCTGTTTCTGATCTCCTGTTTTCCAGGACAAATCAGAGTTCTTTTCATCTTTTCTCTAAACCCTTTGATCATCTCTGTGAACTTTTACCTTTCAGTGAGTGGCTTTCTTCTTGTTCACTGGCTCACAACATTATAAGGAGTTCCTAATTCTTCTTGGAGATGAGATGTCTTTCAAGTCCCATACATTTATCTGAAGTTCTCTCCTCTAGCCCTGATATTAAAAAACATAGTTTAAAATCTTCTGTGGACAGACCATTCTTTTTCCTTAATTTTATCTTTTTTTTTTTTTTGGCAGATAATACCTAACTTGTTTCATAGAGCTTGAAAACAGATAATTCTTTTTAAAATGTTGAGCCTTGGTATCATTTCCAGAACATCTTTTAGTACTTAGTAATTATAAAACCCAGTCTCTACTTAAGTCAGCAGTAAAGAAATCTCAGATACAGGCTGTGAAGCTAAAAATATATAAGATTGAGATTCTACATCCCTGACCATGACTAACACATACTTTATTTTTACCTCCAACATCTGGTTAAGCTTCCATTTGCTGATATAGGCTACTTTATAAAGCAAATAATTATATGCTGTTCTTCATGTAAATGACAAGAAACAATTATGCAATAATTACAAAATAGAAGCAAATCCTTATTTTGTTACTTTTCAACAAAGGTAACATTTTCAGATCTTTAAACGCTATTTTGGGACTAAGGGGGGTTTTCTCAATTTTGCAAACTCTGTGTGTGTCTGTGTGTGTGTGTGTGTGTGTGTGTGTGTGTGTGTGTGTGTATGAGACAGAAAAAGAGAGAGAATTTAAGTAAATTTAATGGTATATTTAATAATTTATAATTTCTTCTATGAGTTTTTTATATTTTGTAATTTCTTCTATAATTATTATAATTATTCAGAATTATTCCTTTTAAGTTACATATTGTGATAGTTTTTCCTGGAAAAGACTTTTACATAGACTTTAACAACAAAAAAGATTTTTATTTTTACATGTCCATTATGTGAAGAATCTTATGTTTGTCATTTGTACAATGTAAAAGTGAAATATATATATATATATACATGCTCTAGAAATTACATTTTCTGCATAGACATCATGAAAAATGCTGCAAAACTCAGAATTTTTTCATCCCCCTTTGCTCTAATATAATAAAAATGTATTTTTTTGATTTTTTTTCTTTTTGGGACAACCAGATATAAACCAGATATAAATAAGTCTTATGCTTATTATTAGGAAATTCAGTCTTCCATCTTGAAAAAGTTCTAATCCCTTAAGAATGGATCCCATTCTTAAATGACCATTACAGCTTCTTTCAGTTCCCTCATATAGATCTAGCCTATGTCTGCTTAGCTTAGGTTGGAAGATTAGAGCTGAGTGCTAGGAACTGAATTTGAGATTTATGTAGCAGAAATCCTGTAATACATGCCTAACCACAGTCTTGTAATAGCAATGACTATTCAGCCTCTAAGGTCCCATACTAAATGGAGAATATTAAAACAGAATGTTTTTCATTCACTTTAGCCAAGTCAATACCCCTTTATGGGTTGAAACCAAAATAGCATATGCATTTCAAATATATAAGCAAAATTTCAGAATTTAAATTTTGGAATGGAGTCATAAAGTTGGGAGTCTAAGATCATTCCCCTGTTTTATAGGCAAGGAAATTTAAGTCCAGAGAGATTAGAGGCAGTACTTAAACTAGAATCTGAATCTTCTTACTTTTAATATAGTTTGCTATCCTACTAAAAACAGAACAAAGCAAAACAAAGACTATTTTGTAAATTCTTTAAATGTTAAGCATTCAGGAATGAAAATATTTAGTGCCTCAAAGAACTGAAGAATGAGCACTAGTACTATAGTCTTGCTTTGGGTCTTTATTCATGGTTTGTACTAAGCTCGATTATGAGTGGTTTGGGGGAAGAAAGTTAGCTCTGTTGGCTACCAAAACACTACTTGGAATTGTCTGTGATGTTCTATCATAAATAGTGACTAACAAAAGAAAAATTTTCCAAGATCAAGGAAAAAAAAAAGGAAAGAATAAGCAGATAAGTGTGACCTCCTATTGGTGGTGGTATTGAGAGTCTAGACCAAAGAGCAAACTAGAGCTTAGAGTATCCTTCAAAAGCAGTCATAGATTGCTTCAAAGTTTTGGGGAAGAAGGGTCAGATCCTATGGCAGCCTCCAATGACATCATTTGAAATTAAAGCATGGATACTTAAAGCTTTTGTGATTTTTAGTTTAAAGAACCCAGTGGGAGAATTCCTGCCATCAGTGTAGATTTCAACCCTTCTATCAGAAAGTGAATAAGTTCTTTAGGAGCAGATCATGACATAGAAAGGTTGAGGTCCTTGTGCAGGCTTATAGAATTTAGAGGGGGAATTTAAATTCAGGATTTCTTTATTCCAAGCCTAGCACTCTATTCATTCCTTCTCAGTGCTTCTAATTAATACCATATTAAAATGGTACTTTCTTCAGTAAATATTTAAGTACTAACTACACACACACATACTCATACTCTCTATAGTTCGTACTTAATATTTACTGGTGAAACACACCTAGTGTGTGGTATACATACACACATACATACATGTATGAGTCTACACACATAAGGATATACACAAATATATATGTATCATAGTTTCTTTGTGGGACACAAAGATAAATGAAATGTGATCCTTGACCTCAACCAGAAAATGACATTCCATTTGCTTTCCATTCTGAAATCTTGGAATCCCAAGTTTTGCTAATATCTTGCCAAAATCAAGTTCAAAGTTCAGTTTAAAAATTCAACAAATATTTATTAACTTTCCTGATAAATCTGGGCAGTGCAAAAATTGATCCAAGATATATTTAGATTCCTGACTTATACAGCTTGACTGTATAGCTAGCAATAGTTTCTTCATTTTTCTTTGGCTTGTAGACATAAATTCATTTTACATAAATAAAAAAGCAAAAGAATAAACACAACAGATAAGAAATACTAAAAATAATAATAAAAAAGCCTTTTTGATTCATATGGAAAAACTATCATATTTCACTCAAGTAGTATGAACTTATCTGTATATCTTTGTCATTCTTATGCTGTTAATTTCAGTATCTTAAATGACTCTTTCTGGGACTTTGTTCCAAATAAGGCATGCCATACAGTGTTCAATATCTAGTCTTTCTAGCCCAATATTTTATTAAATTTTTTTACTCCAGTGCTTCATGGCAACAAGGAAGTGAACCTTGGTTCTTGAAACCCAATGCCACTTCAACATAAATTCCAGGAAGTCTTTTCCTGCTGGAAAATCTTTGGATACAGCTCCAGCAATTGGTTATGCCAATCCCTTTCCCCAAAGTTATAACAATTTTTTAATATCAAATATAATACTTTTTTCCCTATGCATCCTTTTTGACCTCCCTGCAGCTTTTGCCATTTTTGATCTCCAATTTTTCCTTTATTTTCTCCCCTCTAACCTCTCTTATGACACAACTTTTCTTTTGATTCTCCAGTCTGTGTGAATGCTTTTCAGTCTCCTGTGCTGGATATTCATTCAGAACATACCTAAATAACCCACCCAATAGGTGTCCCACTGAATTGCAATTCTAAGAATACTCTCACAGTTAGGTACTATTTGACATAAAACACCATGAGATATTTTATGGGAGTATATATTGCTCTTGATTATGTCAACTTCAGTTTTTTATCTTCATTCAAACTTTTCTTTAATACTGGATGTCTTCTCTTGGGATAGGATACTTTGATTTCTATCAATACTACTGTATTTCCTGACCCTGATTTTTTCATTGGTCCTTTCCTAAGGAAAGTATTTATGATACTGAGACTCCTACCTCTATGGCTCTTTTTTCTGTTCATAATCATAAGATCATGGTTCATTTGATCACAGATTTTGAGGTGGAAAGAAAATTTTTTTATCTCAATAAACAAAATGATGATCTGCTCATATTCCATTATTTCTATATTCCTTCATTATTATATCCTGTTTTACAAATTTATTGAAAAAGTATGTTCTCTATCCCTTTTTTCTAATCATAATCTCATTTTTTATTGTAAGCATTGTATTATAGATAACATTTTACAGTAAAATATAATATTCACTGCATAGAATTTGTATAACAAACAGTTGAAATTATAAGACATTGGAATTAGTATTATGAAAGTAGAAAATTATCTTTAAGATAATTTTAAATATTAGCAGTTATTGATTACCCTCTGCAATTCTATTGCCAACATTTTTTAATATCAACACAATTAATTGCTTTATATTTTGATAAGATAGCTTTAATTATATAATAAGCATCAGTTTAGAAAAGCAATTTGGTAATGGAGAACATTATTTATCATAATAGTGATTTCATCAGACTAGGGAACTCCCAGTATGGAAACTTAGTTTTTAATACTGATTGGTAACTTGTCTGTAACTTATAGTTTTAGGTGATTTATTGGATAACTAAGAGAGACAGCAGGGATGTATCTAGTACTAGGTTTTGAACCCATATCTTGACTCCAAAATCCTTCCTCATTTATATTTCTTTATTCATAATAAATTTTGATATTGACTCAATAAGGCAAAAGTTCTAGGCAAAGAATTTTTGAAATATTCTAGTGATTCCATAAAAATCTGGAAACTTGGAGATCATTTAATTATATGAAAAATTGTTGTAAGTGATATATTTTTCTGATGTTGGTTTGAATGTCTGGAATTTGCTGCTGTCATAACTGTAGCTATATAATGTCAAAACAATCTCTAGATGGGTGAACAATACAGGAACCACATGGTTCTTTTGCCTACACAATGCAAAACAGCTGCTTTTCTTGATCTTCTCATTTTTTGGTTTAATTTGGCATTATATAGATAAACCCAGAATGTATGGAAATAACCTGAAAGATTCTGGAATCCTTTGGATTTCTCCAATTTGTGGATGTGGTGGCTCTTAGTGGACATTCATTTGGGGGGAAGAAGATTTTGAATATTAGCTAAAGGGTTAAAATTAGAAGTTGAAATAGTATCAAGAATTCCATAATTTATCTTGATTAGATGTTTAAAAACAAATTCCACTCTTGGTGGTGGAATTACAGTGATAAGAAAATATTTTACAAATTTTGTAATCTAATAATTATGGTTCTTATTGAACAAAAATAAAAAGATGAATATTTAATGGAACAAAGAAAGAAAAAAATCACATGTATTTTTGTTTTCAAGGTTCTCTACAAACAAAAACATGATGCTGCAAAAGGAATATCAGATTATTCACATATGAAAGAACCTCCCGATGTAATGCATGCCATGGAAACCAGTAAACATCAAAGTAATGTAAGAGTGTTTGCTTATCATTTGTCTGTGACAGACATACAGCCATATTATGTCTCTGTCCTAACAGCAGGTTAAGCTGCTGGATAGTTGTTTTTTTCTCCTCAGTGACACATACTAGCTATATGTTCTGGCAAAGTCACTTATTCTCTAGGTCCAGCAGGCCACAGATGTCAAATTCAAATGGAAATGGAGATCACTAAATCTATACATAAGATATGGCTTTCTGGCTGCCCAGACTTAGTTTTAAATAATGCTATTTATGAATTTTAGTTTTAGTTTTTAAAATTTATTTTTGTATTTTTTATTTATTTTGTTAAATATTTCCCAATTACACTTTAATCTGATTCAGGAGCATTAGAGAATGTGACCAGCAGGCTGTAGGTTTGGCATCTCTTCTCTGGCTAACTCCATAATGTATAGGTTAATGGATAAGAAAAAATGTTAGTTTGTGTTCTGTTTTATTCCTAGGGTGGTCTCTCTGCCGGTGAAATCACAGAGCAAAGCCTATCCCTATCTCAAGAACAAGGGGCAGCAACCTTTGCCATAGGAGACCTTAATAAATAATTATTGAATTGTGTTGATTGAGCAATCAAAATACAATATTTCCTTTTTTTTCCTTCTAAGAATATTTTAGTACATATTTAAATATAATAAGGCCAATTCATCTTTTCTAGAGCAGAGCTGGGACTGTGCTGCCCCCATATCCCTTAGTTTTTTTTTTTTTTTTTTTTTATTGGAAAGTTATTCTAAAAGGAGCAAAAAGCACAAGCAAATCCTTACGTATACTTTAAAGTTCAGAATTACTGTGAATGCAGACCATATTTTATAAATCTGCCCTGAAGACACAAGCTGATATTTCATTTTAAAGGGTCAAAATATACTTGTGATCTACTGAGGATTTTAAAAATATAACTTATATATATATATTTTTATTTTTATATTTTTAATGTATTTTTTCATAATTTTATATAATTTCTCACTATGTAGAACTCTGATTTTGGGATCATATACTTCAATAGGTATAATCTACAACAGGTACATTCTTTGGAAGTAGCTGATTAGCAATATTAAATTAGTATAAGTAGAGGATAAAATAGGAATCCAGTGAGATTTTACTTTTAAATGACTATGCCAGAAAATCAAAGTTATTTTCCAATCATGAGTTAAAATTGATCAAAAGAAAATATGTGTCAAAGTTACAACTGATCACAATGTAATTTCCAAAGGGGTGGTTTATTGTGAATTTCCAACGTAAGGTGCTATGATTTAACTATTTTAAAAACAAAACGAACAAGAACAAAAACTTTCAAAACCGGGAATGAATCAAAAAAATGTAAAATAAGATTCTTACCAAGTAAGTACCAAAGTTTGTCTTTAAAATAAAGAAAGGGAAAAGAATGAGACAAATTTGCTTTAAAAAAAATCTAGACTTTCTAAATATAACCAGATTTTGTAAATAAAGAGATAACAGATTATAGTTTAGGTATAGTGAGTAGAATTGCTAGATGGATTTTGAATGGTAGGATTTGGGGAAATGCAGCCATAAAACATTCATTTTGTTGAACTTGAGTATTATTTTTGAATCTTCCTTTTTAAAGGTATACTGTTCAAATGCCCAAGGGACTGGGAAATTTGAGTAGAAAGCTCTTTTTATCCACCATTCAATACTGTATACCTGGGGGAGGCAAGATGTGTGTTTACTTAGACTCCTCTGCCAACTCAGTCCAACCTTTACATGTGGAGTTTGTACATATAACAGGATTAGAAAGTGTTTAACATTATTTGCTGAGTTTTTACAGCAGGACTGATACTTGTAGCCTATCATGTGAAATATGATATTCTGTTATAGTCAAGACCATGTCAAATAATATATTTATCTTTATGAAATTTTCATGTAGGACTTCAAAGCCAAAAGAAAAATTTCTTCCCTTTGGTCCACTGACATATTCATGTATGAAGGCAGACTGTTGATCATGTCTTCAACAATATTACTTTCTAGACCAGAAGAATTCATTTTATCTCAATAGTTTGTCTTCCTCAGAAAAAAGTGACATTTATTTTTTATTATAAGGCATTTACTTTGAAGAATTAGCAAATAATTCTTCACTTGTTTTTAACCAAGATCATTAAATTACTTAATTAAAAAAATTTAAGCCTTAGGTGCTGATATTTAAAACAATGAAACAAAGATGAGAGGCTAAACAGATAATTCTCTTCTGTCTTCCTACTTATAATGGCAGAGAGAGGCTTGCTCTGAAGAGAGTAAGAATCATGGACAATGGAAATCCTGAGATCACATTTTAGTTCTTATTTGTAAAATCCTTTCCAAACAAACCTTTCACTAAATTTCTTAACAATAAAAGGAGGGATAACTTCCAAGGATGGAAGATGAGAGAAAGCACTCAACTGAGCTCTCCAAATAACTTGAAGAGAGCATTAAATTTAAAAGTCAGTGAGACATCTTCAAGCCCAAGACAACTTAAGAGGTTAGAGAGAGAGACCTGTGATGTAGAAGCTGACCTGAAGCCTATGGGGATGTACTCTAATGGTGGGAAAAGTGGTAGAGACAGAAACAGCTGCAATTTGGGGAGTTCTCAGAACATAAACAGAGGAACTGATAACTGTGTACCTGTTTCCCATGTGGTACCTCTGGAGACAGGACCAGACACTGGCAAATCTATTGCCTATAATGATTCTTTGGGTCATAGTTCAAATGCAAGAGGAACACTTTTGCTCAAGAGGCAGCTGAAGCCCTGAAAGGGATTATTTCTTTTGGTTACAAAGGATTAAGGATTCTAAAGAATAATATTTTTTTTCTGGCCCTGAGATCAGGGACCTTAAGGAACAGTGTTTTTTTCTGATCTCAAGGGAGCAAGGACCCTGAAGAGTAGTACTGATTGAAACCTCAAGGGAACACAGTCCCTTTCTGCGTAAGGATCAGAATATAGACTATGAGAACAAAGAGCATACTTCTCCCCAGATCATACCACCGTGGAAGTACCAAAAAAATTCCAGCTGCCCCAAAATTAACTCTGAAAACAACTCAGGAAAATGCCTGAAGCTTAAGATACTGCTCCTCCTTATTTCCATTGCAGAGAACAGAGTCCAAATGTAACATAAAGCTCCAAGTCAAGAAATAGTTTGGGAAATTTAGCAAATCACAAAAAAATAATTGGAGCATAAAAGTTATTCTGGTAACAGGGAAAAACAAGACAAACTCAGAAATCAAAACAGCTATAGGCAAAGTCTCTAAGGGTTAAAAGCTCAACAAAAATTAATGATTTTCAAAATACAATAAATGTTGGTAGAGGAAACATTAGGTAAAGAAATGAAAACAAAGGAAGAAAATTATGAAAAGACCTGGCAAAAGAGGCACAAAAATACTGAAGAAAGTAACTCTTTAAGAAAACAGAATTTACTAAATGGAAATAGAGGTACCAGAATTCACTGATGAAAAGAATTTTTTAAAAATTAGAATTGGCCAAGTGAAAGGTAAGGAATCATGAGACATCAAGAAACCATAAAATAATATAAAAAATTGAAAAATAGAATAAAATATGTACTATGTATTAGAAAAATAGGTCATTTAGAGGGTAGAACCATGATGGTGTAGTAAAGTCGGAAGCTGCTTGAGCTCTCCCAGTTACCCTTGGAAACCACATGAAATCAAACCTTTTAACAGAGTCTGATGAAATGAAACTCCTCTCCAGCTCAAGATAGATTGAAAAAAATTACAAGAAAGGTCAGTCTCATTGGGGTGAAAAAGGGCATTCACTCCAGGTGAGATAGACTGGGAATGCCAGTGAGAAGGGCTTAATTACAATGAATCAGCAACTAAGACCCTCAGTCCTGGCTCAATAGAGAAGCAAATATGGGGGCAGCCACCAATTCTAGCTCAGAAGGCAAACTCTAGGAAACCAGGTTGTTTCCTGGAAATAGCAGCCAAAGTACTCCCTATAAACACAAAGGGACTCCTGTGCTCAAAGCCAAACTCAGAGCTGCATAGGAAGCTTGGGACAGTGCTACCTTTACCCCAGGAGCAGAGTTCCACCTTAAAAGTAAAAAAAAAAAAGAAAAAAGAGGAAATACCAAAAGAAAAAGAAAGAAAATGAGCAAGAAGCAGAAAAGAACCTTGACCATAGAAAGTTACTGTGGTGACAGAGGGTAGAAGAATAAAATGAGAAAAGAAGTGAAAAGTATGCATGAGACAGTCACCAGTTTGGAAAAAGAAGGGAAAAAATGGAAGAAAACAACTACTTAACCAGTGGACTAACCCAAATGGAAAAAGAGATACAAAAACTAACTGAAGAAAATCACACATTAAAAACTAGCACTGGGCAATGGAAGTTAATGACTTTGTGAGACAGCAAGAATCAGTCAAACAAACTAAAAAGAATGAAAAATTGGAAGAAAATGTGAAATATCTCATTGCAAAACAGCTGACCTGGAAAATAGATCCAGAAGAGCCAATTTAAAAGTTATTGGCCTACCTAAAGGCCATGACTAAAAAAAGATCCTGGATAGTACTCTAAGAGGTCATTAAGGAAAACTGCTTCAATATTCTAGAAACAGAAGGGGAAACATTCATTGAAAAAATTCATACATAACCTCTGCAAAGAGATCCCACAAGGAAAATCCCAAGGAATATTGTTGAGAAACTCCAAAATTATAATCTCAAGAAAAAAACTGGCAACTGCCAGACAAAAACAAACCAAATATTAAGAAGTAAAAGTCAGGAATACTCAGGATCTGGCAGTTTCTACAATAAAGGCTTGAAGATCCTGGAATACCTATTCTGGAAGGTGAAAGACCTGGGCTTACAATCAAGAATTAGCTATCCAGTGAGAGTGAGCAACATAATTGAGGGGAGGAGATAGAGCTTTAATGAAGTAAGCAACTTTCAGTCATTTCTATTGAAAAAAATAGAACTAAATAGAAAATTAATTCTACAAATACAGGACTCAAGAGAACCATAGAAAGGTAAACAGGGGAAAATATATATTTAGAAGTTCAACTATTTATATCCCTACATAGGAAAACAATATCTAGAATTCTTGAGAACTGTATCTATTGCTGGGGCAAACAAAGAGGGGCACTACATGGACTGAAGGTATGGTTGTAAATGGATTCTGATGTGATGACATCAAAGAAAAAGACATTAAAGGGTGGAAAAAGCCTATACTGAAAAAAAAGAGGAAAAGAGAGGTATAACGGAATAACTAGTTCATATGAAGATATACAAAAAGATCCATTAGAATCCAGGAAAAGAAAGGAGAGGATGAGCATTATCTGAAGCTTAATCTCATCACTTTGGGCTTTAAAAGAGAATAATTTAATCATTCAGTTGGTATAGAAATTTATCTAAACATATAAAGAAGTAGAAGAAAGAAGAAAAGAAAAGGGAGGGAAAAGTTAGAAGAAAAGGCAGAAACACTAGAGGAAAAGGTAAGAGAGGGATAGAAGATTGATAGAAATTAAGATAGTGAGTGGAATGGGTTAAAGTTATATTCAATAAAGAGCCCAGGGAAAGATAGACTAAAATCCAATTGGAAATCAAATAATCTAATTCTAAAGAATGAGTGAGTCAAACAGCAAATCACAGAAACAATCCAAAATTTCATCCAAGAAAATGACAATAATGAGACAACATACCAAAACCTATGGAATGTAGCCAAAGCAATTCTTAGGAGAAATTTTATATCTCTAATTAGCTGCATAAATAAAATGAAGAAAGAGCAGATAAATGAATTAGGCATGCAACTAAAAAAGTAAAAAAAAAAAACAAATTAAAACCCCCCAATTAAATACCAAATTAGAAAAATTGAAACTCAAAGGAGAGATTAAAAAAATAGAAAGTAAGAAAACTATTGGACTAATAAATAAAACTAAGAGTTGGCTTTATGAAAAAACTAACAAAATAAATAAATTCTGGTTAACTTATTCAGAAAAAGTAAAGGAAAAAACCCTACAAAAAATAAAAGGAGTGAATTTAACATCAGTGAAAAAGAAATTAAAGCAATAATTAGGAACTATTTTGTCCAACTCTATGGCAGCAAGTCTGACAATCTAACCAAAATGATTGAATATTTACAAAAATATAAATTGCCCAGATTAACAGAAGAGGAAATAAAAATTCTTAAATAGTCCCATTTTAGAAAAAGAAATTGAACAAGTTATTAATGAACTCCCTCAGAAAAAATCTCCAAGGTCAGATCGATTCACAAGTGAATTTTACTCAACATTTAAAGAACAATTAATTCCAATACTATGTAAACTGTTTGCAAAAATAGGTAAAGAAGGAGTATTGCCAAATGCCTTCCATGACACAAATATAATACTAATATCTAAATTAGGAAGGGTCAAAACAGAGAAAGAAAATTATAGACCCATCTCTCTAATGAATATGGATGCCAAAATTTTAAATAAAATATTTGCAAAAAGAGATTACAGCAACGTATACACTATGGATAATATACTATGACCAAGGAGGATTTATACCAGGAATGTAGGACTGGTTTAACATTAGGAAAACAATTCTCATAATTGACCATATCAGTGACAAAACCAACATAAATCAGATGATAATCTTAATAGGTGCAGAAAAAGCTTTTGACAAAATACAGCATCCATTTCTATTAAAAATATTAGAGCATGGGAATAAAGGGAGCTTTTCTTAAAATAATGAGCAATATCTATCTAAAATCTACAGCAAGGATTATTTGTAATAGAGAGAAGCTGGACTCATTCCCAATAAGATCAGAGGTGAAGCAATGATGCCCATTATCACCACTATTATTCAATATTATACTAGAAATGTTGGCTTCAGCAATAAGAAAACAAAAAGAAATTAGAATAGGCAATGAGGAAATAAAACTATCACTCTTTGCAGATGATATAATGATAGACTTAGAGAATCCTAAATTGTCATCCAAAAATCTACTGGAAACAATTCATAGCTTTAGCAAAGTTGCAGGATATTAAAAAAAAAACTACACAAATCATAAGCATTTATATATATTTTTTTGACAAAGCCCATCAGTAGAAGGAAAACAGGAAACTGGAGAAAAATTTACATCGTTTCTCTTATAAAGTCCTCATTTTTTAAAGTTAGTGGGTAATTGAATCTAATTTATAAAAAGTAAGAACCATTTCTCTGTTGATAAATGATCAATAAATAATAACAGGCAATTTCAGAAGAAATAAAAATCAAAGCCATCAATAGTCCCATGAAAAAATTCTCTGTCCATGCCAATTAGAGAATTGCAAATTAAAACAGATCGACAACATTACAGAAAAGGAAAATGACAAATGTTGGAGGGGGATGTGGAAAAATCCGGATACTTGTTTACTGGTGTTGGAGTTGTAAACTAGTCCAACAATTTTGGGGAACAATTTGGAACTATGTTCAAAGAGTTATAAAATTGTGCATACCCTTTAACCCGACAATACCTCTTAACAGTCAGTTTCCCAAAGAGATCAAAGAAAAGGGAAAAGATACTTCTTTGTACCCCAAAAAATTTTTATAGCAACTTTTTTTTAGGTGGGGAGAGTGGGTGGCAGTGAAGAATTGGAAATTGAAGTAATTTCCATCATTTAAGTAATGGCTGAACAAATTGTGGTATATGATTTTGAAGGAATACTATGGGTTATAAGTAATGATGAGTAGGGTGATTTCAAAAAAACCTGGGAAACCTTATATAAACTCATGAAAATAAAGTGAGCAGAACAAGGGAAACATTGAACTGTATACTATAACAACAATGTGTTAAGGATGATAAACTATGAAAGCCTTAACTGCTCATGACAGTGGAACAAGATAATTCAAAAGGATCCATAATGAACAGTGCTATCTGCCTCCAGAGATAGAATTGATAAACTCTGAATAGAGCTTGAAATATTTTTAAAAAAACTTAAAAAAAATCTTTTATTTTTTCTGTCTTTTCTTTTGCAACTTGGCTAATTTGGAAGTATGTTTTGCATGATTTCACAAATATAACATATCAAATTGCTGTCCTCCTCAAGAAGGACTAAGGGGTGGGAGGGAGACAGAGTATTTGGAATTTATTTTTCCCTTGTAATTGGGAAACATTTAATAAGGCAAAAATTTATTTTGAAACAGTGAAAGGAGGCAATATTTTTCTTTTTTAAATGTATTTCTAGTGCTTGGTATGCAATGATTTGCATACAGTAAGTGTTATATTGTAAGTGCATATAATAAATGCTTCATTCTTTTAGTGTGTAAACAGTTTTATCATTTTTATTTTTCTTCTCCCTTTGAAAGAGGTATTGGTAAGCATCATGATGATGACTAAGAGGGAAGACAAAACTACATACCATTTTCTTGCTCTGAGATATTTGGCAACTGACCATAACTTATTAGACTAATTTTGTTGATGGTCCAGTGGAGAATAAAATGACGATAAACAAAAACTCTTAAAAGTTTGTAAGCCCATCATTCATGGAGCTACATACATGTACCGTACCATACAATACATACATAGTAGGTCTTAAAAAATGACAAACAAACTGATTACAAAGAGATGTTTGATGACTTTATTTATTAATTATCTGGAGTTTATATGATCCTAAAATCTGAAAATAGATACAGAAAAGTATCTATTTTCTGTTCTCTATAACATTCTCATAAGTAGCATAATATTCCAAGTGAAATTCAAATCTGTAACTCATGGTTTGTCTGATGTCATGGTTTATTTCAATTGACCAAATAGATTTAGGCCAAATTCTTACAGTATTGATTTTTAAACATCTTTATTTTAGTGGAGTATAATCAAAAGACTGAAACTCTTAAACTTCATGTTTTCTAGATATGCTAATAGAACAATTTTTAAAAGAGTCGACTAATTCAAATCTCTTTGTATCCAAAGGGATATAGTGCTTGCCAAGTTTTATACTAATAAAATTAGAAAAACTGTAGACATTTTATCTCTTTTTTTCCCTCAAAAGTTAAATTTGTAATGGAAATAAAACAGGTTATTAATGCTCATCAGTTTTATCAAAGATGTAAAATCTAGTAGTTTTGAAATAAATAAAACTGATTATACTTTGGTTCATGGTTTGCAAATAACTGTTTCCTTACGTGAAAATTTAGAGTGAAACTTTTTCACAGATTGAGATCAATAATCAGTTCAGAGAATGTAACTTTAATATTCGGTAAGAGAAATAACAGACTTAGTGTTTTTTTTTTTTTTTTCGGAATGACAAATGAACTTTCTTAAAGGTAATAAAATAATATAACATTTAAAAATTTTTCTCCCCTCAAGTAAGTGCTCAAGTTTATAGGCAAGTCAATAATGGATTGCTGAAGGACATATAAAGCTGTACCTGAAAAACCAATGCAATTCATTACATTGTGGCTTATAAGTGCTTCTTGGGAAGTATATTATCAGTTGGAATTTAGAGTTCACCTCACATTTCAATTTATTTTACTGTATCCTAAGACTGGAAAAATGCCAGTTTTAGAGAGATTTTCCAATTCCTACATTCCTCCACCTTTAAAAAAATGAATTTAGGCTCTATTGCTTTGGAAAAGCCCTGATTTTAATATTTAGTTGTTCCTCCTATGTGCCTAATTCTGTAATCCCTTGAAAGTTTTTATTGAGGTGGTATTTTCTAATTAAAATGTAGTAAGAGATAGAAAAAAGTAGAGCGACAGGGCTGAAGCAGGAAAACTTGGATTCAATTCTTAGGCTCTTCAGATAATCATTGGCTATGAAATTCTGGATAAGTCATTTAACTTAGTGATCTCAATCAATGGAATCAAGCTCAAGGACCACTAAATTTAACATAAGGATCACTGTGAATGCACATGGATTTAGAAAACAACATATTAGAATTATCTATATTTTATTGTATTTAAATTTTTGTTTATGTTTTATTATATTTTTAAAATTTTTGCTAAATATTTCCCAATTATATTTTTAAATCTGGGTTGCCTGGAAAATGCAATCCATCACATGCATTTGACATTTCCATTCTACATAACACTGTATTTAATATTTGGAGGAGATTCTGATCTACATTAGTAAAGGGAGTACTTAGGAGTTTTTTTTTGGCAGTGAAATCAGAAATTCTATAAAAAAGAAAGGATAATATATTTAATATATAATAATAATTGCCTTGCATTTACTTCTTTTTCTTCTCCAAACTATACTCACTTAAAAATAAGTTTTCTGAGAAAGATATCCTTTGAAAAAATATAGCACCAATTCTGTATTTTCAAGAAAATGGAAATACATATTTTGGATGTTATCAATTTCTCAGGGGTGAAATTAGTATTTGATGATACAGAATGACTGCTTCATCACAGGAATTTCATCTAAGATGACATTTAAATACTAAGCCTTACTTTTTGTAGTCTTACTTTTTTTCAAGATCTAAATCTAAAAAAACCAGGAACTCCTTTGTTTCTTTTAAAATTGAATCAAAATATTTTGTTTGCATAATGCTCTTATATTTTTATGAAGAAATAACTTATTTAATTTAAAATTTACAACCTAGGAAGAGACAACTTATTTAGAATTTAAATTTCACAAGCTTTGACAACTTATTAATTTAAAAGTCAGTTCATTTTGAGAACATTTTAAGTTACATTAATTTTTCCGTGAACAAATATTTCTTTCTTTCCTCTAGTCCCCATCAAGAAAGTAAAAATAGAGGGGTATTTAGATGGCACAGTGGATAGAGCACTACCCTGGAAGCAGGAGGAACTTCAAATCTGGCTTCAGATACTTGACATTTACTAGCTATATGACTCTGGGCAAGTCACTTAACTCCAATTGTCTCTTAAAAAAACCTAAATAAATAAATCATTTAAAAATAAAGAAAAAATCTTTTGTGACAAATATTCATAATCAAGAAAGATTTACCTATACATTGTGCACATCTAAAAATGTGCATCTTTTCCTATATATTAAATCAGTAACCTTTCTGTCAGGAGATCGGACAGTCGCAAGATCTCTCTTAGGAACTTCGGAATTTTTTGCATGGCGTGGGAGACATGACGCTGGACCGCCCAACATGTTGTGCCCTCCTCAGGAAAGGTGCTGTGCTCTAAGAGCAAAGGAGAATTGAATTAGCCCCAAAGAAACATGAGATGCACAAAGTTAGAGTACATCCCAAATGTTCATAGGCACTATTTGTGTACGAGGTATGGCAGAGCATTCTGAGCTTGTATTGGTCTGACCAGCCACAGTCAGACACATTGATGTTGTTTTGATCCTTGTCAAGGATGAAGGACAACAATCAGCCAATCAGCATTCTCTAACAATGGGTCCTCTGGAATAGTGACTGAATGATCATTACATGGATTAGAGTACTTACATCTTTCAAAGTTGGATGCCTTTATAGAATTCTTATTGCACAAATTGTTGTAACTGCCCAATTAACTTAATCAATTTATACTTCCCAAATTTCTTTTAAATTGTCCCTCTTTTCTTTTAGCATAATAATATTCTGTTGGATCAATATGTTACGATTTGTTCAGTAGTTCCCCAACTGATGGGTACCCTCTTACTTTCCATTTCTTTGCTAAAAAATTTGCTGTAAATGTTTGTGTGTATGTAGATCCTTTTCTCTTTCTTTGATCTCTTTGGATTATAGGACTAATAGCAGTATTACTATAGCAACAAAAATGCAATCATTTTGGGGGGGATAGTTTCAAATTGCTTTCCAGAATGACTGGGGCATTTCACAATTTTCTCTCCCCTCCTCCCCCAGGTTCCTCCTGCAACTTTTTTCTTTTTTTCTAGTAAATTTATTTATTTTTAATACACATAATTTTATGAATCATGGTGGAAGAGAAAAATAAGAGCAAAAAAGGAAAATGGGAGAGATAATTAAAAAAACAGAAAAAAGAAGTAAACATAGCATGTGTTGATTTACATTCAGTTTCCTTAGTTGTTTTTCTGGCTGTGGATGGCATTTTGTATTCAAAGTCTATTGGGACTGCTTTGGATCATTGAAGTACTGAGAAAAACCAAATCTTTCGTAGTTGATCACCCATCCTTGATGTTATTGTGTACAATGTATTTCTGGTTCTGCTTTTTTCATTCAGCATCAGTTCATATAAATATTCCAGGCCTTCCTAAAACCATTTTGTTCATCATTTTTTAATATTCCATTACCTTCACGTACTACAACTTGTTCAGCCATTCCCCAATTGGTGGGCATCTACTCATTTTCCAGTTCTTTGCTACCACAGAAAGAGCTGCTACAAACATTTTTGCACATGTGGGTCTCTCTCTGCTTTTTTCTAACCTAATGAGTACTGAGGTAGAAGCTCAGAGTTGTTTTGCATTCCTCTACTTAGCGATTTGGAGCATATTCAAATAATTATGGATAGTTTGATTTTCTTCCCTTTAAAACTCTCTCTTTTCATATCCATTGACCATTTACCAACTAGAGAATGATACTCATTCATTTTTCATTAGGGAAACTTGCTGATTTTTTCTGATTATCTCCTCATTTCCAAACAGTCGTTACTTATCTAATCTTGGCTGCCTTAGTTTTATTTATGCTAAATAGTTAAAACTCAATGTAATCAAAATCATTTTCTCTTCTGTGATCCTGTCTATTATTGGTCATAAACTGTTCTGTATCTGTAATCCCGAAAGGTAATCTTTTCCTTACTAATCATTTCCCACTAATCTTTTTATTTAAGTTACATATCCATTTGAAGCTTATCTAAGTATAGGATCAACAAGCATTTATTTTTTTCCAATAGCATTTTATTTTTTCCACATACATACATATATAGTTTTCAGTATTTACCTCTGCAAAGTCTTCTGTTCCAAGTTTTTCTGCCTCTCTTCACTTCTCCTCCCAAGACAGTAAGCCATCCAATATAGGTTAAACATGTGCAATTCTTTTAAATATATTTCCATATTCATTATGCTGTGCAAGAAAAATCAGATAAAAAGGGGAAAAAACCATGAGAGAAAAAAATAATACAAGTAAACAACAACAACAAAAATGTGAAAATACTATGCTTTGATCCACTTTTAGTCTCTATAGTTCTTTCTCTAAATGTGAATGGCACTTTCCATCCCAAGTTTATTGGATCAATAAGCATTTTTAATCATTTACTTCAAAGCCTACTTTGGGATGATTGATGAGTACTCTTCATATATATCTGTGACCTAGTTCCATGACATAATGGCTCTCAGGCATTTGTGACATTCCACATGCCCTCCTTACCCCTTGCTTTCTATCTTTAACTGAAGAAGTAAATTCAATCAGCATTCTCATTCCTGAAAGGAATTTATTTTCCTATGACTCTAAACACCATTTCTAAATATCCCTCCTTGACCAACATGCTTTTTTATGTGTTAATGTTTTGTGTTAAAATGTAATCGTGAAAGTGGAATTGTTGTTATTTTTTTATTTGTTTCCCTATATATACTTTACACAGAGCCTGGCACATAGTAAGCACTAATTAATGCTTTTTCATCCATTTGTTCATTCTTGTTGATTAGCAGATAGAACACTAGGCCTGAAGTTAAGATCTGAGTTAAAAATTTAGCTGCAGACACGGTCTTTGTTTACTTCAGTTTCCTTATCTATAAAAATAAAGATAATAATAGTACCTTTCCTGCAGGGTTGTTGGGAGGATCAAATGACAATATTTGTAAAAAGTTCTTAGCACAGTAATTGGTTTATAGGTCCAACCTAAATGAGTATTCCCTTCTTTTTCTTCTCTACCTCATTCATTCATTATGTATCAGACACTGTGCTAGTCACTAGAAATACAAAAATAAAATAATCTCCATTTTTAAGCACCTTATTTTCTGGGGAGAAGGTTTAAAGCACGATTAAATAGAGAAAAATTGTAAAACATATAAAAAAGTAAATATAAAATAATTTCAGGGAGGGCCAGAGGCTAGTAAGCACTTGGGGTGCTTTTCAAGGATTTTGAAT
Organism: Antechinus flavipes; assembly: GCF_016432865.1. Classification (NCBI taxonomy): domain Eukaryota; kingdom Metazoa; phylum Chordata; class Mammalia; order Dasyuromorphia; family Dasyuridae; genus Antechinus; species Antechinus flavipes. Next base: position 57,068,615 of record NC_067402.1, on the reverse strand, counting down.
TGGAGGTAGCAATGGAGCTGAACTTTGAAGGAATTTGGAAATTCCAAGTGAAGAAGGTTAGGAGGGAGAGGAATCCAGGCCTTTCAAAGATATGGAGGTGGGAAATGTAATTATCAGAACAGCAGAGCAGTTTGTTTAAAATTTAGATTATATGATGGGAGGCAGTCTAGACAGATTGAAGTCATGTTATGAGCTTTAATGCTAAACAGAAGAATGTTTATCTTATTGGAAAGCCAACAGAGTTATTGAAGCTTCTTAATAAATAAGAATGACACTTAAAAGACATGACATCTATAATTTAGACATTTCAGTTTGGTGTCTGGTTGGAGGATGGATTGAAGAGGAGAGAGAAGAAAACATTATGTGATACGGTTTTTTATTACCTTTCTCTTATTTATGGGGGGATGGTCTTTTGAGAGTAATACAGGAAAATCTCTCATTTTTGGTTGACCATTTTATTAAAGTATTATAGAATGTAGCTGGAAGATGGTTAATAATTTATTAAATTCATTGAATTGATCATTTTCAAGAAGACTTCTCATAGGTAATGCTACTCAATAAAAGTATGCTGTCTGTACTGACTGATGCTTCCTCAGTTCAGTATTGAAGAAGCTAAAGAGCAAAAGTATTCCTCATTTATTCTGAAGACCAGAGGGCCAAGTTCCTTTTCACTTTTTAAAAAAAGTGATAATCTTTTAACCTATTTCCTTTTCTTTGTTTTGAATATTACATATATTTTAAGACTATTTTTCTATTCTCTGATAGTCACATTTAGAACTCACTTCTTATATATGTAAAATTGGAAGATAATTTGAGTGCTTTTAAAAGTTTTTTGATACGTTTTTGTTATTGTTGTTGTTGGACAAATGGGCAAGAGAAAGGGGTGACGAATTGTGACTACCATCAGCACAAAGGAAGTCTGGTCATTGTGTTTTTCTTTGTCATCTTGCCACCAATAGGTCAGCATCAACTATATGAGATTCCACTCATTAAATAGAACTATGAAAAATTAAATCTCCAACCACTGAGTCCTTAGCTTGCTTATTTTATTCTAGTTTATTGGTCTTAAGAAACTTTTCAGATGCTCTCACTTTCTCTCCTCCCCTTCCATTAAATTTGAAACCTAATACTATAAAAAGCATTATAGTAGACAGGATAAGATAGCATCTGTATAAAAGAGGCCAGACAGTTGTCTCAGTGGGAAGGGTCAGTTTCGAAGCATTGAGGTGACTGAGAAAATAGGAAACATATTTTTTCTTTCCTGGGCTTACCTCTGACAAACTACTGTTCTGCTGCCTAACATTTTTATTCTCACTGGAGTATGACAGGTCTCAGGATGGAACAAATACATACTGCAGACATTTGTAAAATGTTAGATGACTTTCTCTCCAATGTAAGTAATAGGTGCTCTGGGTTATGGTGTCAAAGGTGGGGGGAAGTGGGAAGACAAATAATTCACTTGCAGAAACATATTGCTGTAGACCTACCTTCAGCCATCACTGCAAAGGGTGAAAAATAAAAGGTTGTCATTATCCTATGCTTTCTATGAAACTAGCAACGAGCCTTTATTTCATGAACCATGGTAGTAGCACATGGAAATAATGAGTAGTTGCTCTTTATTCACCTTGTTCCTCTGAGACTCTGTGGTTTTTCCTTGGGTTTGAATGCAGCCTTCACTTCAGTCTTAATATCTGTTTTGAACCACAAGTGCTGGCCTTTAATTTGTGATTTACATGGATGGCGGGACACTGTTCATGATCTATGCTCCTGCTGCCTTTGTGGGGTTCACCTCTCTTTATGTGGTCATTACATCAACCAGTATATCATTAGATAAGCTTATAGAAAGCATAGGTTTCAAATCGTAAAGGTTTCCATTTTCTCTTCCCCCTACTTTTTTTTTTTTGTCCAACAAAATGGCCTTTCCCCCAACCTACAATTTTCTTATGAATGTAATAACTTGGAAGCATTTAGTCTGGGAAGTGGGTAATAATTTTGGATCAGCTTTCACCTGAGAATCCATAGTTTATACAGCCTAAGTTTGACTCACTGTAGGCTGAGACTGCTTTATTATCATCTCTACTATTAGCTCTCCAGCACTCTAAAGTGGCCTTGTTGAATGATTGGAGGCTTAAACTCCATCACACAAAGAAAAATTATTTTCTTGTTCATTTTCCAATCTAGTAATTTCATTACTCAGTATGTGTGAGAGTGGAACAGGTAAATGTCTGAATATTGAAAGAAAAGACACACTCATTTAAATTATACTCAAGGGAAATTCTTAGGTGAGATCCATGATTAAATTTGTTCTTTGAAAATTCATTTAATTTTAAGATGTTGGTTCTTAATCTTTGTGTGTGTGTCATGGAAACCTTGATGAAGTCCATGGATCCCTTCTCAGAATGTCTGTTGCCTGTCTTCACACTTAAAGGAAGTACTAAATTTAATTAAGGACAATGAAGATGTAATTTCCCCCATCCAACTTCATGGGCTCCATAGAATCTGGGTCTGTGGATCCTAAGTTTAGGCTTCTACTATAAAATTCATTATTATATGCATGAACTAGAGTGAACAGGACATGAATTAGACAGCCCAGTTTAAATATTGAATTAGTGGTTTAAAAAAAAATTGCCAGAGTGAGGGGGAATTCTGGTCATAGTGGTTTACAAGTGAGTTTTATCAAAATTTTTAGAAAAATAGTACCTTTACTACTCAGTCTCAAAATTTGAGAAAGAAAATATTGTACCAAATTCCTTTTATTATACAAATGTGTTTCTCATATCGAAGCCAAAGAAAGATAGAACAGGTAATGAAAGGAGAAAACAGAAGTGAAATTGAAATTGATTTGAATGTTGTTTCAATATGCCTTGTTTGATTTTTTTTTTTACAATTTTTTTTCTTAAAGTTTTTTATTTTCAAAACATATGGATGGATGATTTTTCAACATTGACCCTTGCAAAACTTTATGTTCCAAATATTATCTTTGATTTTGAAAGGCAAAAGAAAAATATGATTGTTTTTAAACAATGTAATCATGAGTTAGCTAAAGGGGACAAATAGGTACATGAATGTTGTTTAGGAAGTAATTCTGTCAATTAGTAAAACTAGCATCCTTCTCTAAGCCCTCATTAATCCTTCTTGCTGTTCTTGCTGTGTACCACCTGCTATGCTTTGAAATATGAAGAAGGATTTTTTCTTTTACTATCCAGCTTATGGTTGTTATTTATTTTACTACCTTAATAATAAAATTTCCCGTAATTTCATTGATGTTGGTTACTCCAACCAGGTAGGTGACTGGTGTAGGAGTGTACAGGACCTGAAGTCAGGGAGTTTGGGGTTCAAATAATTTCTTAGATACTTACTAGCTTTGTGATTCTGGCCAAGTCACTTTCTCTCTCAACCTCAGTTTCTTCATCTGTAAAATGGGGATAATAATAGCATAATAATATCCGGTTATTATGAGGATCAAAGAAATCAAAATGCTTTGCATATGTTCAACCTGAAAATGCTCATGATGCTATTGTTATCCCAATCTTGGTGCAGATGACTGTTCCTCTCTGTTTCTTAGTAGGCAGTCTTATAAAATCGATCCAGGTAAAACACTTCACATGTGCCTAACTTTCTAGGGACAACCCTTTCTGAAACTGCATAGGGTAAGTCTCTGACGGGAGATACATTCTGTTGTTAGGACTGTATTTGAAAACTTTTAAGCTTTGTTGATATTTTTCAGTCATGTCTGACTCTCTGTGATTCCACTTGAAGTTTTCTTGGCAGAGATACTGGGACAATTTTCTATTTTCTTCTCCAGATTATTTAACAGATAGGGAAACTGAGGTAAAGAGGGTTAAGTTACTCCAACACTTTGAACTCATTTTATCCATTATGTAAACTATCTGTCCCATGTACACCCATCCCCATACGGGCACATGTGCTCACTGTAGTTATTTTTATAGTGATTTCCTTAGTTGTGATGCTTGGATATACGAGTGTTCCAAACTCAGTAAAAGCAATTTTAAGAAAATGCCTGAACTCCTTTAGAGCAGACTCTTTGAGAAAGCCAATATAATCCAATAAATAATTGACCTAAAACAAAAATGAGTGATGATGGAGAGTCTATTATCAAAATATTAATCTCTCTGCATTCATTGTGAACGTGATGTTATGTGGTTACCAAAACAAGAACATTAGACTTGGAATACCAAGGAATGGAGCTTGAATGCTAGCTCTGAGCTGGAGTGACTCTGAGTTTTGGCAAGTAATTTACACTTTTAAAGCCTTGGTTGATTTGTAAAAATGGCATAACTCTACTAGCAATACCGACTTCAAGAGTTTCTTGTGAAGAAAGCATTTTTCAAACCTTAAAGCAGTATATAAATGTTAGTTATTATGGCAATGATGATGTATGAATGTATTTATTAATTAAATTTTGTCTTAAATCAGATTTCTTACAGGAAGGATACAGAGGACAATCATAAATACAATGCAGGGATTGACAGATCAGACATCAAGATGGCAACCCAAGTCTCCAAGATCATTAGCAATGTAATTCGCCTTTTGTCATTCTAAAGCTGAAATAATTTCCCCTATATATCCTCGGATTACTGTTCCAATTGGGTAGTCTTTTAGTAATATTTCAGTAGTAATTAGTATTAATAATTGTTTTAGTGACATTTTAGTAATTTTAGTAAATTTAGTAATAATAGCCATTTGTAAATTATCTGGTTATTTTGTTCAGTGTTAAATACTTGGATTATTCAGGTTCTAAAATATATTTTAGTGCCATATTTAACCATCTGGTTATATATACTAATCAATTTGTAATACAGAACTTTGCAAGTCTCCTCAGCTGGAGCTCAAAGAAGGGAAATATACAGTTGGTAGAGATCATATCCACACTCTTTGATATTCAAGCAGATTCTATAGTGTTCTCTGAAATAGATTGTATACCCTTAGTTCTATTAATCCTGCCCTTTCCTCCTCTACTTTTCAAAACATTTTCATTCTTCTTCAAGTCCTGTTTTAAAGGTCTTTAAATTTAAATTTAAAAATTCTTCTGTTTTAAAGAAATTTGTCTTTGCCAAATTATTTTCTTCTCTTATAAACAACTGATTAAATGGTAAAACAAAAAAAATAATTTGCTGTCAAATAGAGTAAACTCTCCTTTAAATTTCTTCTTTTCTCAACCCATTTGAGAACAACAATCATTTAATAGAGTTCATCTGGTTAACCATTTCAACGATGTCAGTTTCTGTGAATGGAGATAGCCATATAGATTTCCTGCCAATACAAAAGGTTATTTATCTTGATAATTACCACAATTTTCCACCTTTTATACACACTCATAAAATGTATAACATGTTAAAAAAGGATTACTGAAATTGATGATTTAAAATTTAAATTAATTTTAATAAAAATCCAATCCTATTTTAATGGTTATTGTTTTAGTGTCAAATTGTAGTTTTTCTTTTTTGTAAAAAGTGTTAACACAAACACAGGTTTTCCTTGTAAACAGAAATGATCCTAATTCTTTTGTTTTTTCATTTTAGGCTGAATACAGGAAAGGAAAAGGAGAAATGAATAAAGAACCAGCTGTAATCGGAAGGCCGGATTTTGAGCATGCTATGGAAGCTTCTAAACTTTCTAGTCAAGTAAGATGGCAATGCAGGGCTCACAATGACTTTATTCAGAGATTTCATTTCTTGTAACACAGTAAAGTATTTCATTTTTTGATGCTATCTTTAATTGTATAAAAATGCAAAGAGAAAATTTCGGAAACTACTTTTTCAGTTTGAATTGCAGTAATTGGTAGAATTCTGTATTTAAAAAATTACAATAAGGTATAATTTGAGAAAAAAAAAGTATTTTTCCTTCCTGGGCTCAAATCCTATTCTCAGTCAGTATGTTTAGCTGCTTCAGCATGCACTCTGGGATTTCTAGAATATACAACTAATTAAGTGAGGAGTTTCCTGCCCCCAAACAATCATAAAATATTTAGTAATTAAATAGTTTCAACACATTTAATATTAATTGTAACATTTTGTTAATAATGTGTTAACATTTTAAAATAAAGCATCTGTTTTCCCCAACACATATTAAAGCCTTTAAAAATCTTCAATTCCATCCTTTGAATTTAAGAGACAGCATAGCATAGTGGGTAGAGGACTAGCTGATGACTTGGAATTGCCCAGATTCAGGTTTCGCTCAGACTATCGCAGTACTCTTGAGCATCTGATGAATACATTCCATCCCTTGTTGAAGAGGTATTGGCCAGCACTAAGGGTGGTTAATGTAATTTTTTCCCATTCTTCAGCGAGGATTTAATATATAGATTCTATCTCATTCCTGTATTGATGAGAGATCCTGTGTTCAGAGTAATCCTTGCATGCAAATAAACAGAGTAAGGAGACAAATGTTGAAAGAATATGGGAAAGAGGGGGAGTATTAAGAATGGGGCAACATAAAATCAGAAGGATTTTAAGAAAGCAGTGACAAAACAAGAAAAAACAGTGTTATGAACAAATAAGAAATGGATGATTAAAAGGTGTCCAAGAGAGAAACTGAGTAAAATTATTTTCCATTTTGAAATATTCATGAATTCAATTCTCTGGGATTTAATAGGAAAAAGAAGTACTTGAATGAGAAGTTAATCCTTTAATCATAGACTTATAGGTCATCACTGGGTCCATAATGGAAGTCTTTGCACCTTGTACTTATCAGGTGAAGCCTTCAAAAAACTCCTCGATCATCTCCATCCTATACTAATAATCAACAAATACTTATTAAGCACTAATAATGTGCCAGGAATTGTGCTAAGTTTTGAAGACAAAAAGATAAACCAAAACAATCCCTGCCTTCAATCAAAGAATGTACATTCTCTAGAAAAAAACTTCAGAAGGGACAATTTAGAATTATTTCCTTAGAATATATTAGAATTTATCTAGAATATATCCTTTCTTATAAGTTTTCCTTACAGTTAATTTGGGAAAGGATAACCCAGTGGACCTCAGTGATAATTGTGTTTGATAGAAAAATGTCTCACTACCAGCTGAACAATGCCTCAGGCCATAATGGACTTTGAGAAAAGGTGAAGGAAGAAAACCATAGACAAATGGGGTATTGAGATGCTTACATTTATTCCCAGAAAGATAGTGTACTAGCTCATCTTTTATTTTATTTTCTTTCATTTATTCCTTGATTAAACTAATTGTACCTTGCCTTCATCTCAGTGGAAAATGTAAACACATGTATCATGTTCAATAGTTTTAATTAGCTTCTTCTACTTTTTTTCTTTTTGCATATTCTTTTATTTTTCTTCCATAGATCTTGTACTCATTATAAAGTAGAAGTGATCCCTGTATTCTATCAGACAATGATGTACATGAAAAGCAAACTGTGGCTAGTCTTACCAAACTAGAAATGCACAAAGCCTAGTGATAAAACATGTCTATTGGCCAAATCCTTTCTTAACTAAGTTCATGGTGGTGAATTTTTTTTTTTTTTTTGAGTACAGCAACTCATGGAGACTGTATTTGTGTAGGATTCTTACTTCTTTTGGTAAAGAAAACTTGATTTCCAACTGTAATAAAATCAAACCATAATAAAATCTTGCATTTTGGAATCTTAGCATTCCAATCAGAGTGGGAAGAGACTTTAGAACGATGATAAATATGTCATTCTAGGTTTTTCTGAAATCATCCCAAATCATCATTTCTTACAGTACAATAATATCCCATTTTATCACATTACAGCCATATACTAATGAAAGTATTTTGAGGAAGATTGGACAGAGTAGTAAAAGATATTTCCAGGGTCTTCTTGAACAGTGGTCTTTCTGGGTATTATGGATCACCTGATTGGGTAGAACAAATAAGAGAGTTTCTGTATCTCTTAGCCCTCAGAAGAAAAAAAGCAAACAAAACATGTAAATTCTGCTGAGCTCCACTATAAGGTAAAGAAAAAAATGCCCAGAAACATAAAATCATCTTTTCTAAGCAAGAAACAATACCAAAAGGGAAAAGCTGAACTCCTTTTGAAATAAAACAAAGCAAAAACCTCTCTACTGCTCAGCATCAAATAATTTATTAGTGTATTTCAAATCGCAGATTGCATGTATAGCATTGACATTTCCCATTTTTCTATTATAGGAATGCCTTAGAAGCGTTTCTTAGTTCTAGCATATCTATTTTCATTTTAGCCTGGCTTTACAATACTTGTTCCTTTTCTACATAGACCAACTTAGCTAGTGGCACAAGAATATCATTGTAAAGCATTTAGATGTTTTCTTTAATGACAAATAATTCTTCTGTGCAAGAGCAAATAAAGAAAGAGCACCTGTGGGATCCTACTTTCAATTGTATTCTGTCAGGTGTGGGTCTCAGAATTACAGACTGGTCTTTTAATACCTAGTCTTTCCTATGCTTGATTTATTTTAATTACAAGCAAAGCTAGACTTTTCCATGATAAATTCTTGTAATATACTATGCAAATAATGTGATATTCAGAACTTCAGGGAACTGAATGGCTCCTTTCCCTTTCTATTTCCAGGGGTAAGAAGAAGGAAAATGATTGGATTTTAAGGAAGGTCAAGTTACTTCTTGAGGTTACTTGCTTAATTTTTTCTACTGCTCCTAAAGAGACTAATTGAATATTTACACATAGCACACATTATTCTGTTAGTATGCCTTTCATAGGTCTTCTCTTTAATATACTACCAATCACCAGTAGGTTGGCCACTAGGAGTTGAAATCTTTGTCTATGGCAATCAGTGAAATAAAGTAAAATGAAATTTTTTTTTGTAGCAAAATCCCTCTTACATAGTGACATTATAGAACTTGAAGAAAGCAGAGTGATATGATTTTTGCATTGGCTTACATTAAACTAAATTAGAAATCCCTGTCTAACCACCACTGAGTCTCTGGTAGCCACATGGTGTTGGAATGCAGATAAAGTCCCCTAGCATGACAGGTTTGGCAGAGTCATGGGAATATAGTATGGAAAAACAGTGTTTGATGATGATCTATACTTCAGCTTCTTCAATAGTGGTCCACTACCCTAGATGGAGTCTCATAACTAAATATAGGGGTTGTGAATTTATGATTCACAGCAAACGTGTGATTTATTTACTTATTATAATATTATTTTATATATACTCATTATGCTTATTATTTTATAGATACTCAGGATCATGTAAAAATTTTGGGGATAAAAAAGGGTTGTAAGTAGAAAAAAATTTAGAAGCCCTGATCCCTACCACTGGAGATGATCCATACAGTGAAGTCATAAGTCCTCATTTCATTGAAATAATCTCATTCATTTGTGTACTGAAACTTATGTTTTCTATAAAAAAACTATTGTATTTAAAAGTCACTACTAATAGTATTAAATGCAGCTTATTAATTATAAAATATGATAATCAATTTGATTGTAAATTGTATTATTCATTTATAATTGGCACACAGTCTATGTGCTGTTAATTATTTTACATAGAAATGACTGCAGGGCTACTATTTTGTTTAAAACTAATATTTCAATTTTAAAAGTAAGTTCACAGAATGCCTTGAATTATGATTATTCCCTACATTTTTCTGTAATTTTTAAACTCCATCCTAAATTTCTGATGGATTGTAGATACATTTTATGTTTCATTTTGTTATTTGTTTACTCTACATTTCATTGACAATCAAATTAAAGTTGTGGATTTTCCATTTTGATCTTGACATGTATTTGTATGACATGATAAATGCTCTAAATGCAGTGGCTAATGTCTGGTCTGCCCTCCTTGCTGAGGGATTGTGCCTTTCTTAAGTCCTTTGTAAATCTGAACAGTGGGTGATGTCATCCGTTCATGAAATCCAACACTCTCGGTAATGAAGGCTTTGAGTCATTTGATTTAGAAGCAGTGCCTCAGACCTTTAAATTAAGACACTTGTCTGTCCTGAAGCATGACAATATTCCTCTAGCAAGTCGAAAGTTCATTCCAGTGTCTTCTTCGAGCATTTGATTGTACAAAAAATCTGCTTGGGCTGTGTATAGATATTCTTTAAAAAACTCTTAAAGTGTGAGTTCTATGAGCCTTTTTGTTTTTACACTAAATGTGTTCTATCTACCAATGAATAGAAATTATTAAATTGGATAAGGAACTTTATAGGTGATATTTATGATTTGATTAGAAGCGATCCTATTGTTTGTCACTTTCTACTTAGGAGTTTGAGTTCAATGTGGATATGGGACTTTATAAGGGATAATTATAATTTGATTAGAAAGCCAGTAATATTACTTAAGTCACTTTGTACACCCATTTTCAAAATAACTGACTAGGTTTAGAGGCATTACTTTTCCATCTCCCTTTTCCCCTTGTATCTCATATCATAGATTGTTTTACAGAAAATATGGGGAGTAATTAAAGGAGGGGCTTTGTCCTACTCTGGAAGGAAAAATTCTCAAACATGCTCGACCAGTTATAGAGGGACTAACATTCTGAATAGTGCTGTAAAAATGGGAGCAGGACCAGTGAGTATGCACTGTATTCTGTGTTGTTTAGACAGGAAAATAACCCCACTAATAGATGCTTTTTGATTATTCATAATGTAGGGTAAGAAACAAATTTTGAGCCCAGATATTGAGTTCCAGTTGTATATCAATCAATAAATATTTATTAAGTGTCTACTAGGTACTAAGCACTGTGCAATATGCTGATGGTTACATAAACAAAAATGAAAAAGCCCTTACATTCTAATGGGTAGACCATATAAGCAGTATTATATAATGGAAACATCACTGGCTTTGTAATCAAAGATTTATGCTCAAATTCCATTTCAGTCACATACTACTGTGTGATCTGAGAGTCCACTTTTTTGACTTGAATTTTCTCTATTGTAAAAGAAGAGGGCTGAACTAAATTGTTTTGAAGGACCCTTTCAGTTTTAAATCTATGATCCTTTGTATATAAATTAGTACATTTAAAATAAATTTTGGGTGGGTTGTTAAAGTATTCCAGTGGAGCCTTGCTCTCATTAAAATTTTTAATGATTCCAATTACATTACATTTATTTGCTCCTCATCTTATACGACTTATGTGTGTTCTTCCATTGGTTATTATGGGAATCTACCCAATATGGTAGGGTAAAGCTTTGTAAAGCTTTGTAAAACTCTCCCAACATAATACATGGGTTGTCCATTGTTTATTTTTTGTCTTTTTCACATATTCAGCCCATTTTCTTTTTATTAGATGCTGTTCCTTGATAGCAATTCACTCCATACATTTCTCTCCATTGATGGACATGATGAGCCTCTTCATTGCCTTTTGTGTTGGCCATAATTTCAACTCTTTGGAGACTATAATGTTCCATGAGTCATATGCTTTATGTTTTAGGAAGAAGGAACTTAAGTCAACATTGGCTGAGAGAATTCTTCATTCTAATGTGGGAGGGGATATTCTATTCAGTTTCTAATTTTAGAGTTTTATGTAGAACTTGAATCTATATGTGTCAGAGAGAGATTTAAGTCAGGCTTTAAATCCAGTTTTTCCTGGTTCTGAAGCCAGCTGTCTAAATCCCTACACCATCCTACCTCTTACAAGAAGACTAGAAGGTAAGAGGATATGGTCTAGATCTGTGATTTCATTGATGGAGAGAATCCCTAGTTGAAAGAAGTTCGTCTACAAATGTTGGAGCACTGGGAAGTTATTTGCCCAGATTCACAGAGCCAGGATACCTAGAGATGGGATTTGAATTATTCCTAGGAGAGATCCCTATTATATGATGTTGCCTCTCACCAGGAAGAATATTGGTATTAACATGGATTCACAGAGATTCTTGGAGTCCAAGTTTTGTAATTTCCTAAAAGGCAATCCAGCCTTCTTTCTTCTCCCTGGACCCACTTTATTGTCCATTTGTAATGTCTATCTAAGGTACATACATCTGGTGATGGATAAGATCCATAGGTTGTCTGTCTAGCAACATATTAGAATTTTTATATACTTGGTTATTACTATGTGAAGAATTAGTTAAAACTCTTTGGAATGATTCTGGACTTAGCTGAAGATTTTGATTACAAACTGAGCAGTCACCTCAGGCCCTTTGGTGATAAAGGGCTGGCCTCTGAGCCAGGATAAGAAATAATGTGACATACTGAATTAAAAAAAAAAAAGACACCATTGTCTGTTACTGGGCTTCTGACATTTGTCCCATTTTTTTTTCAAAGACTACCAGTTTTGACTCTGCAATCACTTATGCAATTTTCCTGGGATGGGGTATTTTAATACCTTTAAGAATACTGGCTGCTTTCTTGTTTTTTTTTTTCTCTTATCCTAGTCCTCAATTCCTTTTTAATAAATGTTGCTTTTCCCCAAGAATTTTGTCACTTTTTTGTTTTCAACTCATTCTTTTTGGTGGGACATAAGAATAAAATTCGGGATAGAAATTTATATTGTTTCTATTATTGCTTAAAGAAAATTTTCAGAAAAGTAAATTAAAAATTTATCAGATATTTATCTTTTCATACTTTAATTTCTAATAGATGTTGAAATAGTTTGGTTTAAATTATTCCTTACTTTTTGATTTTGCCTCTCAGGTTTTTTTTTTTAATCAAGATATCAGTTCTGTTGATTTATACCTGGGTGGTTGCTAGTTCTTTATGAGAGCTTTACTCTAGCTCTCCATCCAAAATACAAACAAAACAAAAATATGCCCTTGCTCTTGGAATATTTGAAATTCACACAGAAATATATTTTTAAATACTCAATACTCCTCTTTATCTCTTTACATTAGATCAATTTCTTTTTAAAAATACAATTTAATTTTTCTTCTTTTTTTTCTCCCAATTTTTTCTTCCTTTCACTATTCCCTTCCTCAATAAAAATAAATTAAAACAAATAGGAAGGTTTATGTTTTAGAAACAGTTTGGCAACTATAGGCAACTAAAAAAGGCTTGGAGAGAGAAAGACTTGAGGCAAGGAGATCAATTAAAAATATTGAAATAATTTAAGAGGGAGATGATTAGGTAATGAATGAAAGTGGTTACAAAATGAATAGAGAGAAGGGAATGCATATAAGAGATATTGTGAAGGAAAAAGCTTGACATTGATAAGAGAAGGAAAAAAAAGTCAAGGATAGTTTAGTTTTGTAAATTTGAGTGAATTGAAATATGGTAGTACCTTTAATAGAAACAAGGATAGTTGGAGGAGGGGTAGATTTAGGGGAACAGATTACAAAGTCTGTTTTAGACATGTTGAGTTTAAGATTCCTTGGGGGTGATTCTAGTAGGCAATTGGAAGCAAGATTAAAGCCCAGGAAAGAAATGAGCGTTGTAAATTTAGTTTTGAGTGTTGTCATAGAAATGCTGGTTGAACCCAGCAGAGTTGAGATTACTGGAAAAGAAAAGGAAGGGACCCAAGAGGACATTGGTTGCAGGGGTAGGATGTGAAATAGGGTTCTATCATGAATAACTTCTTGGTTTTGAGCATAGGGAAAATATTGGTGCTATTAATAGAAAAGCACCAAAAAGAATAGTAGAGTAGGTAATTTGTTCTGTTTGGGAAGTGTTGATTTTGAGATGCTGGTGGTTTCTTTATGGTATTGAGGAGGCTTTTCGCCATCTGTCTTAGTGTAGAAGTCAAGGCTAAACGAAGAGCTTCCATTCATCTACAATGTGGGGATAAATAGAGCTATGGGAATGGATGAGGTTAATAAGGGATAAAATGCGGAAAGAGAAAAAGAAATCCAAGTACAGAGCTTTTAGGCAATGTCTGCCTTTTGAAAGGAAGGAAGGTAATAGAAAAGTTGCATAAGGATATTTAGAAAATAGCATATTTGTAGGTAGCGGGGAAGGAGCCAGACAGAATGAGAGTATTAAGATGTAAGAGAAATGGAATAATGGAAGGAATAAGAGTCTAGTAAAGGCCATAGTGATAAGGTCCAAAGGCCTAGGTAAAAGATGAAGAATGAATGTTCCATTTTTCACAGCTAAGAGTATCAGAAGGATAATGACCCAGAAAGTTTTTGAAGGGTAGATGAATGTAATAAGGATCAGCTGACTTTGGCTAGCCAAGATATCAATGCAGTAGCCAGCAAAACCACTTGAGAATACAGCTTAGGAATAAGGTTGGGACCTGAGAATGGAAAATGTTAGGAAATAGTAATTGTGGGGAATGTGATAGAAAATCTATATGAAGTTAAAAAAAAAAGATTTCTGAGCTGCCTGTAATTTAATGGGCCTATCAAGGTTATCCATAGCCCACTCAGAATTTTTGTTAGAAATATCCTTGTTTTGGATGACTATTTCTCAATGAGAATGAAAGTGATTTACACAAAAATTACTTTCCAAAATAACAACAAATGCTACAGATACATTAAATATATAAAGAAAAAGTATATGGTGATATTGTTGTTGGACAACTAACACAGAAGGAAAGAAAAAAGGAAAGAATTAAGGAAAGAAACAAATATTTATTAAGCAGCTACTATGTGCCAGGCATTAGATGCTTTACAAATATTCTCTTATTTAAACGTCACTATTCTGGGAAGTAGATGCCATTATTAATCATATTTCACCACTGAGGAAACCGAGGCAAAAAGGGTTAAGTAACTTAGCCAGGGTGACATAGCTAGTAAGTATCTGAGGCGAGATTTAGAGAGGCTCATCACACAGCAACTTTGTGATTCTTCTTTTTTTTTTTTTTTTTCTTTTCATCCAGACTTGGGATTTCTTGAATTCCTAGCATGGAAACTTTCTCCACTAAAGTAGAACAGTGACTTCACAGCTGATAGATGTCTCATTGGGTAGCTCAGAGTGGGAGAAAAGTTGGAACCTCCATTAGGGGTATTGGAAGCATCTGTTTTCTTCCTGTCATAACATGGGCTGTTTTTGTGCATGACTTTTCCTAAGTTTTCCTTAGAGGCTTCCTCTTACTCTTCCATTGTCTGGGGAGTTTCCGATGTACCATTGGAGCTATCCATCTATCTTGATTAATTTCTGCTACATGAGCATCCCATCTCTGGCCTTGTACATCCTTTGTAATGTCTTTCATGTCACTTCTTGTTTCCAAGTCATCCTGGTAATATGTTACAATCCACTGAAGTCTTTCCACTGCCCTTTGGGCTATTTGTAATTCCACTTAGTAGCTCCAAAATAAATAACATGGGTTAAATAGTAGAAATCTCAGCGTTATATGTACAGCTGCAACAATAAATGTCCAAAGCCACAGGCAAACAATTTGTAGAGAATTTGAATGTGGAATTATTAACTACAGTTAATTTATTTAACCCCTCAATTGATGGCAGAAGAATATATGTCAAGGTGTTAAGGAACATTAGAAACAGTGGATGACAACCTTTTAAAACTGTCATGCACTCCACTGTTTTTATATGGATTAAGCTAAGCAAGGATATCTCCACTGACCTATGTATATCTGGTGGCATCTAGGGGCTTAAAGAAATGTGTATTGTATACATGTCATCATAGCCTATTGGTAATGCAGAAATGCAAACATTGCCCGTGAAATGTCAGCCTGCTTATGCACAGTGCCTTTGTAACTGACTGCTGGCTAAGATGTGAGCTACTATACATCTCTGAAGGCAATCATCTTAAATGTTAAAGGCGACATTTGATGCTTTGCATCTGATACAACTTTATATGGGGAAGTGATTAGAGGCTTAGTCTTTCATGTCTTAGCAGTTCATTTCTCTTTCTTTGTTTCTTTCACAAATAAGAAAATCTTTATTACATTCAAGTTGGTTTTTAAAAATACCTAGAAATTCCATCAAATTCATTTCAAAGTTGTCTTGTATATATTTTCTTCTGAATTGTCTTTTTTTCTGTTCATTAACAAATATATCAATGACATTTTCCTCTTTTTAAAAAATTACTATTACCTCTCTTCGTTACTCCTCCCCCCAAAGCCTTCTTTTGTAATAAATTAATACAACAAATTAGCAAAACAAGTGATGTATTAGCAATGTTTGAAAAATACATGTTCTCGTGTAGCCCAACACAAATTTGTTAGGGGGATAGATATCATCTTTCTTCATTAGGCTTTAGGAGTTGTGATGCGTCACTGAATTCATCCGAATTTTTGTCATTCAAAGTTGTTTTTCTTTTTTTTTTAATTAGTATTTTATTTTCTCCAGTTATATGCAGAAAGAATTTTAAACACTCATTTTTAGACCTTTGAGTTTAATTCTTTCTTTTCTTCTCTCCTCCCGCCTCCACATTGAGAATGAAAATAATTCAATAAGGGATATACATATGTAGACATAGCAGTTCATTTTTTAAGTTATTTTAATTGATCCAAATGTATTACAACCATATTCTTTGCCAATCTATTGCACTCTTAGAGGGTGAAAGTAAATGCTTTATTCTTGTTTTGTTTTTGACTACAGGTTAAATACAGAGAAAAATTTGATAATGAAATGAAGAAATACCAATATAATCCTCTTGAAAGTGCCTCTTTTAGGCAAAGTCAATTTGCAGCTACCCTTGCAAGTGATGTAAGTTAATTTGTTTCTTTTTATTATCCTGAAATCATAGAAATCAACATATAAGGTAACAACAAAAAACAAAGAAAACAAGTCTTATGTGTCAGCATTAGAAATCAATTGACTTTTTTTGTTGAAAAGGAGTATGTGTGATAAATTTTGAATACCATTCTAAGAGAAAAAAGGAAAATATGATTTGGTTCTTTTATTTGTGTGTGTGTATATAAACACTTGAATACATTGTGTATGTATGTATATATCTCTCTAAATGTGTATATCACACATATATAATCATGAACACACACATTAATTTCCATTGGCTTTCCTCCCCGCCCCCCTTCCCCCCCTTTGAAGGTAGTGGCTTTCTTTTCCAAACAATGTAAGGGTAAATGGCAAAGAATTAAAACCAAAAACCAAATAATGGCAGTTAAAAAAAATAGATTAAGACAATTAAAAAAATGGATTAACTTTGGGACCAAAATGTCTTTGTACATTTAGTTGAGCTCTACCATATGATAATCTGATTTTTTTGGTAAGGAGATCTTAGACCTAGAATAATCATTTTTTTTCTCATTCTTTATTTCCTTCTGCCTTCTCCTTCTCCCTTTTCCATCTCCACTTCTCTTCTTCCTTCCATTTATTTTCACTCTTCTTCATTCCCTTTCTTTTTCCAGACTCATCTATGTAGGGAACTCTGAATGTGGAAACTCCATCCACTGATGCAGATCAATATCTAGTTTATGATTTAGACACTAAATGAGTTGCTTGGGGACATTGAAGAGTTACATAACTCACACATTGTAGTATAGCTAGGCTGGATCAGAGGCAGTACTGGAGCAGATCTCTGACTGAGGCTAGCTCTCCATTCACTAAATATCTTTATTATGGGAGAAAGAAAAAAGAATCCTGCCGTCTGCCTTTATAACTATTGGTTTTCATGGGCTAAAATTCATGACCAAATGAACAAATTCTTTATGTTTCTTTAAAATAATAATATAAGTCAATGTGAAAATACAACATAATTAAAATAATTACTTTTAGATGCAACTTTTCAAGAATGCATCCAGAATCTAATTTAAAAAAAAGGCCTTGATCACAATTTAAATTTTTTATTCAATTGATAATTCTTCACTCTGCTTTATAGTATTCAAACTGACTCCTCAGTGCTATTTATTTTTAAAAGACTTCAAATTATTCTTATAATTAGCCTTTTTTTTTTTGCTTCATATTTCTAACTATGCCCCCTAATTAGAAAAAAAAAAAGCATACTTTTTGCTAAAGTTGGGCATAAATGTTTTATTGGGAAAAAAATCTCAAAATTATTGAATAATGTTTTGTTAAACCATATAAACCTTTAACTCAAGGCAAGCCCTTTGGAAACTGGGGGATCTTGCTTTCGTAGAAAATCACATATTTAGGACTCATTGAAATAATTTATATTTATAGCTAAAATTAATTATTTATTGCCTTTGACAGCAATTAAGATGCTTGGGTTTCTCTTTTGTTCTATTTCATTATATTTTTTTCAGCTATTATTAAATAAAAGTTTAGGAAAATAAAGATTAAATCTACTACTTATTGAGGTCTTTCTAGATAGAGATTTGATTCATTTACATCCCTCCCAGTAATCAATGTGAAAAATCTTGTAAAGGAAAAAAAATCATAAAGAACACTGAGTCTTTTAAAAAAATTAACATTTTTACAAAATTTCATGTGAACTTAAGGTCAGTAGAAGATTAAACAGCATTGTCACAAATCATAAGTCAACACTAATGAATTGATCTGGAAGAATAAAGTGATACTTTTTTTTTTCCTTTTGAAAGGCAATGATTCCTTGAAAAAAATGTGACTCAATTAACTTTGCTGCCTTGTTTTTATGAACAATTGGAGTGCCTATCAAAACATTTTTCAGCATCTGAAAATGGAAATGATTGGATAATTGAATTTTTACTTGTTCAGAAGTGAATGAGCACCATCTAGCGGCCAATTGGGATTACTTGGCCACTTCCCAACAGAATTATGTTTTGCTCTTAAAAAATAGAGATTACTTTGTCTTCTGCTGGATTGCATTTTGTTTTATGTTATTTTATAGGTGCAGTACAAGAAAGATGCTCAGATGATGCATGATCCAGTTTCATATCTCCCAAGCCTATTTTTAGACCACGCTTTGAAAACCAGCAAAATGCTCAGTGATGTAAGTTGGGTTTTATTATAGGAGAAGCTTATTAGCCTCTCTAATAGAGATATTATTCTGTTCTCTCTACATTTTCCCCCATGTATGTTTTTTTCTTGACAACTAATTTGATTCAAATATTGATCTCCTTGCATAAATCATCCCAAGGCCATCATTTTAGAATAATAATTCCTGTTAGACCTTTAGTGCTTATTGATAAAATTTTTCTTTTTATAGTACAGAGACCCTGCTTTTCAGAGAGAAAATTCCCATTTTGATTCTTCAATTTTTTAAACTGAGTCTCCATGTACCTTATGTAAATGAAATATTAACATTAATCTATATAGATGCTCGTTTTTCTCCTTTATCCCCATGTTGCTGATTGTTTATTTGAATCTATGATGACAAATTTATGAAGGAATAAATTAGTATATTTAGAGGTACATAATGGAAACTATTTTGTAGATATATTCCTTACTCAAAGTATTATTGACATACACCAATCTGGACTCATCATTTTTGCCTTTTGCTTTTATTATCTAAAACATTCAGACCCTTAAAAAGGGTATTTCTGATTTTCATTATGTTCCCCAGGAGTCCACCCCTCATTTTTCAGAGATACCCTAGGCTAGCCTTCCAAGGAAACAATTGCTTAGCTGACCTCAAAAACATTTATTTATTTATTTTATGGATTGTATTTTTAAAAGAGAAAAAGAATTAGAGAAAAAAATTAATTGAAAATATGTAATCATGGTTCTGATCATGAATTCAGAATCCCATTATCATTGTCAATATAGAATAATTTCAAACTCTTCAGTAATGAAAGACACTTTTAGTTTTAGAACACAATGATTTTCATGAAGAGAGCTAGATTCAGAATGAAAGAATTTAGGAGTTCAGATATTAGCTTTGTCACTAATTCTGTGACATTGAACAAATCACTCAGCTTCTCTGACTTTATGGCCAAGACTATTAGAAGCTTCTTGTAAATCAAGATTATATCATTCTTTATACATGGATCCCTCTCCCCTAAAATAGTGCTTGGGTCATAGTAGATGTTTCAGAAATACTTGCTATTTTCAAGAGCTCTTAGCAGCATCAGTTTTCCCATCTGCAAATGAATAATTAACTTATTTATCTGAATTGTCAGCAAGGGATAATTATTAATTTGCTCATTGTTCTTTAGGTTTTTATTCTAAAGTATCCACCTGTCATTCTCATTTTCCCAGATAAAAGTATTATCCACCACAGCTGTGTATGCAAACTATTTGGCTTCTACTAAATTTTAACATAAGATGAATTAAAACTTTCTTCTCTAAAACCCCTCACTTCTTCCATTAAAATTGCATCCAATAACATTCATATTTACTGCGTTCTTGCAATAGGTCAAATTAACAGAGGGAAGACTACTTATAATGGTGTACTTATTTTGGATTATTTTAAATTCATTTATTTATGATTTATAAAAACTCATTTGAGGACAAAAATATGGAAATTCTCTCTTCCTCTCTCCCTTTCTCTTTTTTCCCCTCCCTTCCTGCCTTTCTTCTTCCCTCCCTTCCTCTTTACTTCTTTCCTTCCTTCTTTCTTCCCCTCCGCCCTCCCCCTTTTCCTTCTCCTCCTTTATGCCCTTTTCTCTCTCCTCCCTTCCTCCTGACCCTTCTCTCCTCCCCTTTCTCCCTCTTCTGCTTTCCTCCCTCCTTCTCTCCCTCTTCTCCCTTCCTTCCTTTTTCCCTCTTCCCCCTTCCTCTCTTCCTCCCCGCTCTCTCCTTCCCCTCCCCTTCTTTTCTTCCTTCCTTCCTTGTCACCAGCCTGTGTTCCACATCTCTTTCTCCACATCTTCCCTCTCTCTTCTAACCTTTTAAAATCTTTCCCTTTTTCTCTATCTCCCCTCTTTGTCTTTTGCCTCTTTTTCTTTATATATCCAGAATCTACCACAGTGTACAGGAACAAAGTAGATGCTTGCTAAATCCTTACTTTATCTACTTCGTGTGTTTTGAGGATCACATGAACAACTGTGGATATAGTTCACTGCAAATCTCTAGCCAATAGAAATACCCACAATTATTATTATTACAATGCAGGAAATGAAACATAAAGAACTGTTGACAGACCCTAAATTAGATCTCAATTCCAACTCACTAAAACCACATTGTCATGTCATTTCCTCTAAACCCACAGATGGTGAATTCCATACTTGTGCATGTTATTGCCTCTTTGCCTCTTTTTCACTTTCATTCGCTTATTCCTGACTCATAGCTATCCTATAAAAATCAACAAAATTCTTTTCTTGAGCCTTCTATTTCAGTTCAATTTTTTTTAGTCTTCAAACAACCATTTCTACTAACTTTATTCCATGTCATACATTCTTGTGACCTGTCTTTTGTTTCAGGGTACCAACTTTTTCTTACATAAATGGTTCTATGATAAATTCATAAAAGAATACATTTGATTATATTATTTTAGTTGGAAACAGGGCACAAAACAGAGAAAGATTGGGTTTTACCTGTTTTAAGGGGAATGTAACATTATATGTCATTCACATGTCAAATTTCACAGCCTATTTCTAGTGATATATCAAAGAGCATTTAGCTCTTATCATGTATTAGACACTGTGTATACAGAAACATAAATGAGACAATCCCTGCCCTCAAGGATCTTACATTGATGATTATACCTGATACATTTAAGTCGGGTAACATTCATGATACCAGCCAAAGCATAAATTAAATTATTGTTTGTATTTAACCTTAGAAAATTTAATGTCACCTTGTCTAAGGGAAGATATTGTCTTGCTCCCTAATTTTTCCAAGGTAGTGACCAACGATCCTAATGGAATACCAGACTTGGGAAACTCACACATATTTATGAAGTGCAGTCCCTATATTTCTTTAAAAACCTGGTGCTGATAGTTTGTAATCAAATTGTAATCTTTTAGATAAAGAAAAGAATGACTTGCTTGTCTGAAGTGTCAGCAAAGGATAATTTATTAGTTTGCTAATTGTTCTTTAGCACTTTTCTCAGAAATAGCCACTTGTCTTTTCAAGTTGTCCAGATAAAAATTTTAACCAGTACAGCTGAGGATATGAGACAGTCTTAGTTTCTTATTGACATTGATAATAAAAAAATTGGAATTGTATTCTTAAAAAATACCCTCATCCATTAGAAGTGCATCAAAAGAGATTAAATATATTTTATAAAGTTCATAATTTGTGAATTAAAATGGATATTTTTAAATGATGAGCTTCAGCTATCATCTATATAAATCAAAGGTTCCCAACCTTCTTTATGTGACAAAGAGCCCTTTGTCAAACTAGTGAAGTCTTTGGACCTCATTTCTGAATACTGTTTTTTAAAATATAATTGGACGAAATTTTAAAATTTCATATAAAGCTTGGTGAAAATAAAGATGGACTTTTTTTGAGAGTTCATGAAAACCTTGAAATATATCTATGGATTCCTTGATGGTCTGTGGATCCCAGGTAAAGAACCATTAATTTATAAATTGTTATTTCTTTCAGCTTAATATGGGAGAGATTTAGAGTTATAAATAGTGAAACTAAGCCCTTTAGTATACAAAATATATTATGATGAATTTCAGGATATTCAGTTTGAATTTCTTGGTTTTTTATGTTTTGGTGAGGAAATTTTTAGTTTATTAGGAAAATAAAATTAAAGCAATAATTAGTTTTCTCCAATAGAGTTTGAGATTGTTTTTTCTGCAGCTATGCATGACTCCCACTAGGAGGCATTAGAGACTGTTAAATACAGAGAATTTAATACAATGAAAAGTTTTTCATTGTTCCAGAAGATTAAGGTTTTTTAGACATTTTTGAAACTCTTTAGCACTAAAGTTGATATTATATTGGAAGCAAAGCTTTCATTGTATGTTTACTTTGTCAGATGTGATAAAGATAAAGTCAGAAGTTTGCAGTTTTAGGAAAAAAGTAATTCATTCATTAGTTTATTCAACAAAGAGATATTAAATATCTACTATGGGCCAGGTACTGTGAAAAGGGCTGAGGAGACAGAGAGAAAAAAACAGATCCTGCTGCCTTCAGAGCGTTTATATTCTTGGTGTAGTTGTCTTGTAGGCAAGGATTATTATATTTAGCCAACTAATTTGATCCAACTATAGTCAAAGTTAAAACGTGGTATTTAGGGGAGGAAGAGGACACATTAATAATTACAATTAAAGAGCCGATTATAGTTGAGCTGAACCTAGAGAGCGACTAGGAATTACAAGTGGTGTTGAGGAGAGAGGGCATTCTCTCTGTATGTACAGAAACGTAAATGTGGGAGATGGAATATTATGTTTAGAGAATGAAAAATAAATCTGTTTAGCTGCAACTCTGTAGGAAAATAATGTGAAATCAGTGTAGTTGGGGAAAAATAAATTAGAACCAGATTGTGAAAAGCTTACATGCACAATAAAGTAGTCTACCTTTTTTCTTATAGAACCTGCAAAATTAAAGAAGGAAGAGAACCAACATTTTATTAAGTATCTACTAGGTGCTGTGTTAAGTATTTTACAAATATCATATCATTTGATTCTCATAATAAGCCATAATTATATTTTTGATCCTCATGAAAAGTCTAGAAGTTAGATGATTTTATTATACCCCTTTTACAAATGAGGAAACTGAAGCAGGAAGTAGTTAAATGACTTGCCTAGGGTCACACAGTTAGTGAATGTCTGAGGCCAAATTTACCTTGACTTCAAGTCCAACTGTGCTGCATCAGCTGCACCCCCTAAGTGCCACTGAAGAGAGGAAAAAGTCATCAAGCTCATCAATAAATCTATTAATCAACAAACACTTATTTCATGGGTAAAATCTATTCTTTTCATTTGATTTATAATTATTTTAGTTTTTAAAAATGTAATATAATAAAATAATAAACCAAAGAATCTTTTTAATCTTTCTAATTGAGGGAACCAATATATAGTGGTTAGAATATTGCTATTCTCTTTAATCTTATGGCCTTATACTCTGAGACTACCTCCAATTTATCCTGCTTATCTCTATCTATAGCTGTTTGGATGTTTCCTCTCCCATTAGATTGTGAACAATTGAATTGTTTTTGTTTCTTTGGTTTTTAGGTCTTTATTTCCCAACCACTTAGCACAATGTCTCCCACATGTTGTTGCTGTTCTTGACTTATTTCATTTGGATCCCATTATTCAAATCTGGCACTTAATAGGTGCTTAATAAATGCTTGTTGACTTGATTTGAAGTAAATACAAAATAATCAGAGGGAGCTGAGCCTGAATAAGTAAGCATTTGCAGGTAGCAGCAGAGCCGAGTCTTGAAAAAAGTTCTTAGAAGACGTGGTAAAGACAGAGTTAATTTCTAGTAGGATCACTTATTTTTTAGTCATGTCTGACCCTCCACAACCCCATTTGGGGTTTTCTTGGCAAATACTGGAGTGGCTTGCCATTTCCTTCTCCAGCTCATTTTACAAATGAGGAAACTGAGGCAAATATTTATAGTTAATGAGTGTCTGAAGCCAGATTTGAATTCAGGAAGACTCATCTTTCTGACTTCAGCTCAGCACTCCATGCACTATCTGACCATCTCACTGCCTCAGTAGGATGTGATCCTATGCTACATGTATGGAAGCAAGAGATGGAGAACTACGTCCCTGGAATCAAAAATTGGCCAGCTATATATCTAATATAGTGGATGTGACAGGGAGTAACATGAATTATGTCTGTAAAGGTAGGCTAGTGCCAGATTATGGAAAGCTTTAGGTACTAGCTGCCAAGTTTGTATTTTTTTTCCCCTAAAAGCAATAAGGGACCACTAAAGATTTTTAAGCAGTGAAATGATGTTTGAGGAAGACTATTTTGGAAGCATTAGAAATGGTTCCTAAATACCTCAGTTTTCAAGAAACTGATGCTGGGCTCCTCTTTGTCTGCAAATTGCACTTCCCTCTCTTCTCTTTCAACTTCAAATTCCTGGACTAGGCATTAGGTACATTTAGTGGGAATTTCCTTAAGGTCTCCTTTCTCCTGGTTCCTATTCATATCCATTTTTGACCTTTCCATATCCCAGGAATTGGTTCAGATCCATGATAATCTCACTCAAGAATGTCTCCTTTTTGCTTTGCCTTTTGGCAATCAGGATCATTTTTTATCATGGTTGATTTCTCCCACAGTAATGTCACCAGATGCCTACCATATTTGCTCCATCAATATCTATAAGTTCTCTGTGATCCAATCTATTGTCATATTCTCATTTTTCATTCAGAAGGCCTCTCATAGTTATTCTGTTCTCTTTACCCTTATAACTTTCATTTAAGATAATCACAGGGTACTTTAAATTTATTTAACTGGTTAAATAACTCCTAGTTATTTGTATTTATTCTCCTTTTAAGTAAACTAGGTTTGTGTTCAGCTATTCTCCCCCAGATCAAAGACTTCTCTTAAAGGTTAATCAACTCATGAATCTTCCTCCTTCTTTCTTTGTTTTTTCTTTCCCTTTCTCCAATTGCTTTTGTACTTTTTCTTCAAATCTATCCTTGACTAATTTAATTAAACTAAGTCAGCATTTATTAAGCACCTGCTGTATGAAGAACAAGAGTAGATAGCAGAAAAAGCATTAGATAGAACAATTCCTGGCATTAAGAAGACCTTAGTTTAACTTCTTTCTTTGAGACACATAGACTTATGAACCTGGGCAAATGACTCAACTTCTTAGCCCTTTTTGGCAACTCTCTAAGACCATAATTTCTAGAGTGGTTAATGATTTGCATTGATGGAGGGAATTTCTTCTCTAGGTATTCCCTATAACAATGAAACCACAAGTCTAGTACCTCTCCTGCAGCCCTGCCAAATGTACAGAGCACTGTACTATGAAAGGCTATAGAGATTAAATGAAAAGTGATTCCTCCCTGCATAGAAATTAAAATCTAATGGGGCATTATTGCACATAACCTAGCCATGCATAATATAAATCATAGCCTGGGAGAATTGGAGGGAGATTTAGCAAAAATATTTTAAAATTCACTTAAAAGAGTGGAGCATTTAAAAAATCTAAGCATTCAATTATGACTTCTTTCTATTATTACCTAATATTGTTGTAATTCTCTCTGGTGTGTAATGTTAATGTTTGTAGTTTATTTAAAAGATTGGCTATACAGAAGTGTCAAATTGCAGCCCCAGGCCCACAAGCATCTGGTAAAAGTCCCAAGTGCTATAGAACCAGATTAAAATGTAATTGGGAAATGTTTAAAAAATAAATAAAAATATAATACTTTATAGATAATATTAATTTGTGTTTTCCTAAGTTAATACATGGCCCAGAGGAATCTTATCAATTTGGATTTAATACCATCAGACAGTTCTTTAACTTTTGTGTGTCTGTATCTATCTAAATCTATATATCATATTTATACACATATAGATAAATACATACAATATGTAATATATAGATACACAAACATATATACACATATCTACATACATACATGTCAGTACGTGTTTAGATATGTGTATGTGTGTATCCATGGAAGGCAGGTGGGTCTAGTTTGTATTATAGATAAGGAATTTAAATGTAGAATGTGATGCAAATCTTGTCTCTAAGTAATTAATCCTTAAAAAGCTATTTGATGATGGTTTATTTCAATTTGATATTTAATTGATATTATGAATTGATCCCTTTTATTTTAAATATTTGAGGCATTTATAGCTTAGTGGTTAAAAAGCTGACTTTTTAGCCAAGAAAACCTGGGTCCAGGTCTTGGCCCTGACATATTCTGGGTGGGTGACCTTGGATAAGTGTCCTGACCCCTTAGTGATCCATGTACTCTGTAATATTATCAGGTGTAGTGAAGTTGCCACTCAATTTTGGTTGATAGAGTTTCTTCAAGTGGAAATTTCCTATCATTCTGAAATCACTAATCTAGTTCCTATCCTATTTCTATGCCTTTTAAATGCATCTTCATATTATCTGTTTAGCGTGAATATAAGAAGATGTTTGAAGAAAGCAAAGGAAGTTATCATTTTGAAATCGACACAGCTGAACACCTCCATCATAAAGGCAACACAGAACTCCAGAGTCAGGTATGGATATAATAAGACACTTTATCAAATTGAGAGAGACTTCACCAGAGTGTTAATGACTCCAAAAAACAAAACAAAACAAAAAAACAGTAAAGACTTGCCAATGTTGGGATGGATTTGGAAATAACAGATACTTTTTGAAAAACTTCAAGTGGCATTTTCTAGTCAGATTTTGTAAATAACTAGTGTTCCTTGAAAATCTGTGGTTCAATATAGAACCTCACTTTGGGAGAAAAAATGAGTTAATGTTGATTTGTAGAGCTATAGAGCTGTAGAATTAAATTGGCAGGAGCAAGGGTTTATTAAATTCTTTTCAGTTCATTTGCTTAGCAGTATTGAGAGAAGCTCATCAAATTAAAACAATGTGAAATATAAACAGCTTGTCTGTTCTCAATCAGTTTCTTTATATATATATATATAAAAGAGTTTGGACTGATAATCTATGATGTCTCTTTCGTTCTGTTTATTATCCCCTGTGTATCCAGGAGGAATAAATCTCTATTTACAAGGGATGCATGTTTCTGCTCAAAACTGGAAGCATAAAACAATGCACCTTTGTACATGTTCCAGAGGAGACATTTCCCATTTCCTTCCCAGATTTTCTTGAGCCATTCTTGTATCTAGTTAGATAAATCCTTTTTCTGGAGCTGGAGTGAATTAAAGAGACTGCACTTGGGAGAAAGCATCATGGAAGCTCTTGGATATGTATTTAATGTGGCTCCCAGCCCCTTTTTTGACATACTTATACAATAACTCTTTTGGGAGAATAGATGGGCAGCTTTTGCAGAGAATGACTTTTTGCATGAGATCTTGTGTAAACCCATTTCAGCTTATATTTAAGATCACTATAAATATATTTAGAGGGTTAAGATAGAAGATTATTAAGAAGTTTATATGGTCTCTGTGAAATATTCTCTTTTCCTTTTCCACTTTCCCCAATGACATCAGGGTATGGAATTAGCCTCATGTTTTCTTCTGTTATGTGATTTACTAATGTACTATTTACTAAAGTTCAGTGTGACCTAAAGGTCACATTCATTCATATAATTTATGTTGGCAATAGGTTATTTTGTACTTGTCATAATACAAAATTGTTTCTCATGTCAAATCTTAAAAAAAAACTCAATATAGTAAATTAATTCCTCCCTTGATACACTATCTGATATATAATTTCCTGAAAATGTCATATCACTTTCTCTTGGGGTTTGGGGTAGGGATAGAAGACATTTTTATTTTTGTACAAATAAACTAAAGGGACTCTTATATGATTTGAATCACTATGATTAGATTTTATTTCTTTTTTAAAATATTCATTTTCAGTGTATGTTAATTTAATGCTTTTTCTAATGTGTTAACATTTTTGGGCTGATGCCTTTCTATTACTTCTATTACAGGGCAATAATGGTATAATAGAAGGAATACTGTTGCATGAGACAGGATCTGAGTTTGGCTCTCTATATCACTTCTCTTCATATGTAATCTTCCTTAGGCTTCAGTTCTTTCATTCACAAAATATGATGCAATATTTGAGCATCTTTAAACCAAGGGGCTAGAGAAGATAAGCAATATGTAATAGCCCTAAGAGCTATAATTTTATGCTTTCTTTAATCTTTCAAGTTTTCTTAGGCATTCTATGAATCTAAGAATGAACAATATCTAATAGTTTTAAAGATGTACTCTGACCCAAATTCTCTTGCCCTATACCCATATAATTTTTTTCTATATTGAAATCTTGATTTTTTCTTTACTTATTAATTTTTCATACAGTATTTTATTTTTTCCTAGTTACATGTAAAGACAATTTTAACATTCATTTAAAAAAATTTGAGTTCCAAATTTTCTCCCTTCCTCCTTCACCTTCCCACTCTGCTAAGATGGTAAGCAATTTGATATAGATCACTTGTGTCCAATCCTCCCTTACAATTTATAAACAGTCATTTTAAAGTAAAGAGGTTGCTATATATTTTCTAATGGAACTTTTAAAAAATCTAGGTTAAGTACAAAGAAGAGTATGAAAAAGCAAAAGGAAAGTCACTGCTTGAATTTGTGGACACTCCATCTTACCAGGCTTCGAAGGAGGCCCAAAAAATGCAAAGTGAGGTTGGTAGTTTTTTGTTGTTGTTCAGTTGGGCTCCAAGATTCTTAGGTTGCTCATTTATTGTAATGTTCAGAATAACAGGTCTTAGAAAGTTAAAAAGGCTTTCCAATTCATGTATGGGAATAGACAACATGTTGGTCATTTGAAGATCATCATAAATAAGCTCAAGTAGGTTGGGATGATTTTTTCAGCCATCACAACTCTTAGACACTGTCTACTAGGTTGCAGAGAAATTGCTTTCTCCTTCGTGGGAGGGAATATATGAAGATGAAACCACAGCTCATCAAATGCAGAAATATTAGGAAATATTATGCTATTTATCACAGGTTGCATGGGTTGACTCAGAAAGATTGGCATTCTAGTTTTACTTCTAGCACACACTTATCTTGTGATCTTGGGAAGTCACTAAACTTCTGTGTTCCCAAGGCATTTCTATAAAACTTTAAATTATAGTGCAAATACTGTTGTGCTTTGATAAAGAGAATTTCCTCAGAGTTCCCTAGACCAGAAGCTCTCAGCCTGGGACCATTGGGGTCCCTATGTCTCTTTTAGATGATCCATGAGGTCAAAACTATTTTCATAATAATACTAAAGTATTTTAATTTCTAATTCAGTAAATTTCAATACATGTAGATGCTCAATAGTAGTAGGTGTATTCAATTCAAACAAAAGCTCTTTGGGAAATCCTTTAAAAAGTCTGAGAGTCACTATTCTAGATCAATGAAATCATAGGTCCAGTCTAAAAAGAAACAGACAAAATTCTCTACAATGATCACATAAAAAAGAAAGCACAATCAGTCCAGTGGCTACTTTATTTTTATGCCAAATAATAATATTAACCAAATCATTGCATACACTGACCTTTTTGTTTTAATTGAATTTACAAATCAATAAATTTTCGACATTGTATGAATATAGTCAAGTAGTCAGAAGTCTTAATTCTTGGGAGAAATGACTGTAATTAAACGATTGTATACAACATTTTAAAATAGTAGATGTAACATGGTGCATGGATTGAAAGTCTGTCTTGGATTCCAGAAGACCTCCATTTCTGTCCTGCAACTATCTATACATTTGTATTGTATAAATGTATCTGCAGAAGTGTCCACACTAGAAGTTTTCCACACTGATGAAATAATAGTTCTCTCTTTCCCTTTGACTAAAATATTTCTGTAATGGTATCTACCAGGCAAAGAGTAAATCATGTATATAAACCCTATCAGTGAATTATTTTGTTAAAAAGTGAGCATATCTATATATATATAGATATGAAACCACAGCTCATCAAAATGTATCTTAATGCAATCTATGATTTAATCTACAAACTAACATTTCAAACAATGATGGTAATTGAAACATTTTGAAGCATTAGAGATCAACAGGTAATTTGGATCTATTACATGGTTCCCTTTATCTTTCTTCTCTTTTTTTAATCTATCTTTCTCATTTCCTTGTTATCTGTCATCTTTCTCTTCCATCCAGGGACCTTCTTTGCTATTTCTTCATCTCCTCTTCTTCTTTGATTTTCCTTCCTTCTTTCTTCCACCTCTTCCTTTTCCTCCTCTTTTTCTTCTTCCTCTTCTTCCTCCTCCTCCTTCTCCAAATACATTGAAATTTAACCACAAACCAATTTAACTAAATTGTTTTACTTCATATGACTCAATTAATTTTTTCTGTAGGTCAAGGTTATTCAATAGAAAAAATAGGTTCCCCACTCCTAAATTATGCTATCTAGAAGTTTTCATGTGAATACTTTGTTCTTTCCTGCTTTCAAATATGAAATGACTTAAACAGTTGATAATTATTTATCAAGTATCTACCATTTGCTAAATCCTAGTGATAAAAAAAGTCCCTACTCACAAAGAGTTCCCATTCTAAGGGGGGAGACTATATACAGACAACTGTGTACCAACAAGTTAAATTGTAGAAAAATAAACTGGAAAAGGCAACATTGGGAAGGCACTGGAATTAAGAAAAACTTGGAAAAGATTTCTACTAGAAGGAGGGATTGTAGCTTAGAGTTGGTATCCAGGATCTGGAGATGAGGATGGAAAGCATTTTAGTCATGGGGGATAGCTAGAGAAAATACTTAGTGTTAGAAGATGTCTTATGTAAGAAGATCTGAAAGAAAAGAGTATACCATATACATATACATATATACATTCATAGATTTGTATTCATACCTATGGAAGGGAGGAAGGGGAAGAGAGAGAGAGAGAGAGAGACAGAAAGAGACAGACCAGACAGACAGACACTTTGAAGACTAGAGGATTTTATATTTGATCCAAATATTTGGCTCTTGGAATTGTGAACTTAGGTTATACATATAT
This sequence comes from Antechinus flavipes, assembly GCF_016432865.1. Taxonomy (NCBI): domain Eukaryota; kingdom Metazoa; phylum Chordata; class Mammalia; order Dasyuromorphia; family Dasyuridae; genus Antechinus; species Antechinus flavipes. The sequence goes on along the minus strand of NC_067402.1, from coordinate 57,037,480 downwards.
TTTTCTGTCTAACATTTGAAAGTTTTGTTTGAACTTCACTTTGATGTTAACTACATCTGTGTCTAAACCAACCAAACAAAAGAAAAACTAATCATTAAAGAGTGAAAAAGTTCATTAAATTCCTGGTTTGTCTATGTGATAACATGTATATACCTGATTTAATTTTAAAATATGAATTGATTGGGTATTTAGCATCAGCAGAATGAGTCTTAGTGATCCTATACTCAGCAGTGAGTATGACCTCTATTTCTCCTTGACTTTTTCTCTTTGCTGGCAGCTTTTACACAGGATTTATTACTCTTTGAGGAACTGGTTTAATTCTTGGGCTTCATGGGCCTCTGCTTAATATCGACTTTCCATTTCTTTTTTTTTTTCCTGTTCTAAAATCTAAAGTTTTTTTACTGTGGTTTAAGGAGGAAAAATCAAGGATTAGATATTTAGGAGAGATGTAGGTGGTGGCTGTTGTTGCTGAGCTTATAGAAATGCTGTTTTAAGCTTGGTCATTATGCAGCAGCTTACTAAGCTTTTGAAGATACAGATGGATACTTGCTTATGAACATAGCCTTGGGCTGAGCCTTGCCATAATAAGGGATATAAAACCTGGATAGATATAATTCATTTCAAAAGATCAGCTTTAGCTTGGAGGTGTCACTTGTGAGCGAGGTGGAGAGAGAAGCAGCATGATAGTTCTTTTTAATAACAACATTGTAAAAACTGTATTAATTGGACCTAATATACATGCTGCCAATCATTTACTACTGATGAACTTCAGGGAAAATTCATTTAGTTCAATCAATCAAGCTTTTATTTAATCCTGTTTCTACTCCTGATCTTGAATATATCAGATTACAAAGCTTAGGAGCATCCAGGAGGAAATTATGCATTATACTTTTAAAAAATTGAGATGCTCATTTATATATTTGAAAAGCCAGAAACCAAGACTTTGGATACCACTGAGGTTTCTCAGAGTGGCTGTGTCCACTTGGGGTCTCTGGATTACCAATCATTTTGACTGAAGTAATTCATCAAACTAAGCAGACATCTAGTTCAACTGATTCTTTTTCACAGAATTTTTAGACTTAATTGAGCAGTTCTGATGTCATGTAATCATGGCTGTGTGATGTTGAGTAGTCTCACTCAGGCTACTTTGCCAGGAGAAAAAGAGGGTAATGAATGTTTTTCATTTTGCTTTTCACCCTAGTTCAACAGTGAAATTAATCATAGGAGGCAGTAATCAAAAATCTTAGCAGAAGCTTGAAATCCTTCTGTTGATGAAAGGGCCCTGACTTAGGAAAAGTATGGCAGTCACCAGCTGTTTTGTTCTTTGACATATTTTCAATAGCTATTAGTATTTCACAAAATAAGGGTGACTATTCTGTCTTTTGAAACAGAAAATTTATCGAGAGGATTTTGAAAAAGCAATCAAAGGAAGGCCATCAATGGATTTAGACAAGACTCCAGAATTTTTGCATGTAAAATATGTAACAAATCTCCTCAAAGAGGTAAGACATTTCTGATATTTGCTTTGGTTTTACAAAAGCTACCCTGAGCAGAGGAATAAAATGACCCATGGAACATTTCTTGGTAGTAGCTTTATGCCTAATCAGTTTCTGTATCCTGACAAGGTCATGTCAAAGGATGTAAAGAACGTTGGATTTGGAATCTTGCTTATCATTTATAGCTGCATTGCCATGGTAAAAACCTTTCTGATTCTCAGTTTTCTCACTAATAAAACAGAGATATTAATATTTAAGTTAATATTAATATAATAATATTAAGTTTAAAGCTTAAACATTATAGACTTGTTATTACTGTTTGATATATTTTTGTAACTTTATGTCCATTTGCTCCTTCTAGGTGGTTCAGTGGGTAGAGCATTAGAGCTGGAGTCAGGAAGATCTGACCTAAAAGCCAATCTCAGAAAAAAAATAGTTGTTGTGAGGATCAACAATTTCATTCTCTCTATAAATATATATCTATATATATAACATATATTGCAATATATAATGTGCTATATTATATATGCATATATATAATTCAGTATATAATAGGGACTAAATAGATGTTTTGTTTTGTCATATTGTCAGACATCCTATATTTAACCTTTTTAGTCTCATTGAACTCTAAATATTATTAGCTGTAAGACCTTCTTACCTTGACCTGGTAAGAAATCTGTTAATTGTTTTTCTTCTTCTACCATATAGAGAAAAACCTAATTCTGAGCTTGTCTAACATACAGATAGTGAGATGGATAATGAACTGGTCCTGGAAAGGAAAAGGAGGAGAGCAGGATGGATTTATTTTTCCAAATTGCAGATTTGTTTAATTGACCTTAAGCTTCCAGTGAAAGCAAAGGCTCATCTTTTTAGTGCTCACATTTTAGTGATGTAAAGAATGGACTGTCACTGCCTCTGAAGAAATAATGATACATTTTTCACAGACAATGGGGACACTCATGCTGAGTATAAACAGGCTGTAATACATAACCAATGAGGAAGTCTGAAAAACCAGGAATAAAGTATATATCATCATGGAATTATATGACAGGAAGAAAAGATGAACTGGCCATATGGCAAGAGCAAGGAATGAGAAATAGACAGTGTTCTCTTAGTAGTCTAGAAATTTTAGGAGAAAGTGAGAAATATTGCTAGCATATTATGTGGAATCCCTGTTGTGAAATTTGGGGAGAACATGACCAAAAGTTTAACTGACATGGATAGTTGCAATCTGCGTAACTGTATGGAGCTTTTAAACCAGTGAGTTGATTTGGGTCATCATCATTGCCAAAGAATATTTAAAATTGAACTTTCCGACAACTCTTGAGGGAGGTACAATTTTTATCCTCATTTTACCCATGGGGAACAGACTGATAGAAGTTTTCTGCTATTAGACACTGATATTAGACACAAATTGGTGGATAGGAAGTGCTGGAACACCTAGTGTTTATACCCAGCCTCAGTCACTGCTCTTAAATACTTTTATCACCAGTCCTGGAATCAGAAGGACCTGAGTTCAAATGTAACCTTGACATTTACTAGGTATGTGACCTTGGGCAAGTCACTTAAACCCTGATTGCCTACAAAAAGAAAATACTTTCATGATGTGTCTTAAGGAAAGGTGAAGAAGTGCCCAATAAGAAGGGTACAGGTTATATGTAGTTTTACCAATAGTACAACAGTGGTGAACACAGGACACTGAGTATTTAAAAGCATTAGTAGTTATCTATTTTTGTCTTGAGGTCAACATTTTGCTTTTTAGTAGAATGGGACTTGATATTCATATTTAAGGTCATAAGTGAGAAACGGTCCATTTCCTCAGAGAAATTATGATTTTTCTTTTATGAATTTAATCTTTTTTTGCATCTTATTCTTTCTTTTAAAAACTTTATAAGCAATTAAAACATTTGAAATGTATTGAAATGTTGATAGAGAAACTTAGCTTTTCAAATGTGTATTCTCTTATTGAAATACCTTATGTTTTTGGAATCATGTTTTTCTTTCTGTGTCTCATTTCCATTACAGTTGAAGTGATGTACTCACAAATAGGAAAGTTGTGTAAACTATCCATTATGTGCAAACACTTTGTGCTCTTAGAAGGAAGAGAACTGCTCGTATAATTTAAGCCCATTATAGGAAATAATTTATATTTGTCTCTTTAACAGATTTTCATTCTTATCATCCTTTTAAAAAAATTCATCACTTATTACCACTGAAGTGTTTAATAAAAGTTATTAAAACATTATGGTATGATTGTTAATATAGTACATTTTTACTATAATAGAATCTAGTGTTAATGTCCAAGAAGATGATGAGAAAAAAGAAAAAAAAAGATTTACTCTATCAAATGAAAAATAACTTGGATTATTCCAGATCTACAAAATGAACTTTCTTTCAAGTTTAAGATTGTATTTGGGATATGTAGTAGTTGTAATTTTATACATCTGATCAATTATCATGCTTTAAAAATTTACATGAATTATTTAAGCTGAAGATAACTGTTAGAAGAAATTTCTTAAGGCAGTAAAATGTTGTAATACAAATGCTTACTCATCCATATTGGCCATTTTACCAGCATAAACTTCTAAAAAGCAAGAGTTTGCCAAATTTACATTTGCTATTTAACTAAAACTTAAATGTTAACACTGTAACTATGTAGAATTACATGCACGATTTATCAATTTCTCTACCTGGCCCTCTTTCCTTCTTCCCAATCCTTGGGAGTTTCTGAAGATGTATGCTTGCTGATAATAATGGGGACAATATGAGGGACAACAATGTTTTCTATATTAGCCTTTGGGCATCTCTGGAAAGTTATTTGTTTCTCATACTTTAAATCCTATTGCCATTTCCTCTCCCTCCACTTTGAAAAGGGAGTTTTGAGTAAAGATTCTTACTTCCTCTTACTCCACTGGACTTGGACTGAAAGCCAATCATAAGTTCTTTGTATTATTGATCTTAGTCAATAGGAAGCAACCACAGATATTAAGTATTTACTCTATGCAAGGCATTGCACTAGACCAAAGTTTTGGAAACTTTTTGCTATTACACTCTTTCCACTGTTAATAATTATTAAGGACTCCAAAGAGCTTTTGTTTCTGTGGGTTATATTTACAATATTTACTATAGTAAATATTAAAATACCCTAGTATTACTGTGAAAATAATTTTGACCATATGAATCCTCACCCCCTCCTCAAAAATCTCAGAGGCTTCCAGAATCTTTGGACCCAGAGGTTTTTAAAGAACTTTTGTTTATTAGATATTAGGGAAATGAGATAGAAAGAGTGAAAAAAGAAAATTTAAAAACTCACACTTTTCACTTCACTTAACTTGGAAAGTATGGAATCTAGCAGAGATAAAGCGTGCAATAGGTTAATTGTAATAGAAAAGAGAGTATTCTGAGTGCATAGAGAAATTTAAATACAGTGCTATGAGAATCCAAGGGAGGGAGAATCATAATATGTTGTGGTGATGAGGGGGAGTCTCACAGTTTTTGAAAACAACTCTTATAGCATTGATTAAATTTCAACAGGCAAAGGGAAGTGGGCATTGTAGTTGTAGGGGATAATATGAGCAAAGCTATGGTGAGGGAATTTTTTTGGAGGGGAGGAGGATGGCATTTAATAAATAATCTGCTTTTATTAGACTGAAGGATATGAGAAGATAAAGGTAGAAAGATAAAAGGAAAATGGGCTGGTGAGAGCTTTTTAGAGGCCCTTGAATGCAAAGCTAATGTATTGGTATATATTCAAATGCAGTTATCTGATTAGGTCTGTGTATTAGGAAATCTTGCTGTGGTATATAGGGTTTTTTAGAGAAGCTTGAGAGTGGGAGCTGATAGACTGAATGGAAAGTTGTGATAGTCCAGGGAAAAAAATACAGATTTTTATTTTTTAAAAACATTTTATAGTAAATTTATTTATTTTTAATGTGTTACTTTATGAATTATGTTGGGAGAGAAAAATAAGAGCAAAAGGGAAAGACCTGGGGGAGATATAAAAAACCCCCAGAAAAAACAAAGTGAATATAGCATGTGCTGAGTTACATTCAGTCTCCTTAGGTTCCCCTTCCCCCCCCCCCCCCCCTCTGGATGCAGATGGCATTTTTTGGTCCAAAGTCAATTGGGATTACTTTGGATCGCTAAAACACTGAGAAGAACCAAATCTTTCATAGTTGATCATCATACATTCTTGGTCTTACTGTGTACTATGTATTCCCGGTATTCCCGGTTCTTATTTCGCTCAACATCAGTTCATGTAAATCTTTCGAGTTTTTTCTAAAATCAATTTGTTCATCATTTTTATAGAACAATAATATTCCATTACCTTCATATACCACAACTTATTTAGCCATTCCACAATTGGTGGGCATCTAACTCATTTTTCAATTCTTTGCTACCACAAAAAGAGCTGCTACAAACACTTTTGCACACCTGGATCTTCCCCCCTCCCTCCCCCTTTATAGTTTTCTTGGGATACAGACCCAGCTGAGTCAAAGGGTATGCCCTTTGGGCATAATTCCAAACTGCTCTCCAGAATGGTTGGATCATTTCACAACTCCACTAACAATACATTAGTGTCCCAGTTTTCCCACATTCCCTCCAACATTTTTTGTTATCTTTTCCTGTCATCTTAGCCAATCTGAAAAGTGTGAGATAGTATCTCAGAGGTCTTTTAATTTGCATTTCTCTAATCAATAGTGATTTAGAGCATTTTTTATATGACAATAGATAGCTTTAATGTCTTCATCTGAAAATTGTCTGTTCATATCCTTTGGCCATTTATGAATTGAGGAATGCCTTGTATTCTTATAAATTTGACATAGTTCTTTATATATTTTAGAAATGAGATTTGTAACAGGAACACTGGCTATAAAGATTTCCCCTCAGCTTTATACTTCCCTTTTAATGTTGTTTTTGTTGTTTTTGTTTGTGCAAAATTTAACTTAATGTAATCAAAATTGTCCACTTTTCCTTTTGTAATGTTTTCTAGTTGAGATTTTTATTTTTTAATGGAAATGGAAGGGGAAATGATGGATGCTTTTAATATTGTGCAGGTAAGGTTGCAAGGAATTCTCAGTGATTTGAATATTGGTGATAAAAGAAGCAAAAATCTGATGACTTTTAAATTTTGACCTTGGGAAGTTACAGAAAGAATGCAAGAAGAACAACAAATTTCCAGGAAAATGGATTAAGTTCAGTTTGGGACATGTTGAATTGTAGGTGTTGGCAGGTTATCCAGTTGCATTTGCCCAGTAGATAGGCAGAAATGTAAATGGATCCCAGGGGAGAAGTTGAGGCTATTAGTCATCTATAGAAATGTGATTGTTGAAGTCATGTGATTAAATAAGGTTGCTGGACAAGGTTTCATCAAGAGAAAATAATGTTTCAGGGACAAGTTAAAAAGAGATCAAGGATGTAAGGGAAATTTACTTAGTTGACATTTTAAAATGGAACTTACTGAAAAGTACACAGAAGAAAATCCTATGAATTTTTGAGTTCCTACATGAACCCCATGGACTTAAAAATCAAACATTCTTTACCATTCCTAGTCTTTACCATTATCAAATCCATCTCATATTCTGACTTTGATGTGTGTGGGTGTATCTTCTACCAAAGCTGATTATAAAGCCTCCTGAGTTGCTAAGTTGGCAACAGCAGTACTTATTGGCTTACTTGTTGGTGATGAGCCTCTCCAAACTAAGGTAAGCTGCGTCCTTGAATGCTAGAAATACATATGATTCCTTTTAAGGCCTTTATCTGAACCTCTTTCAATTTCTTAAGACTACTGAAGTTTCCACTCTGGGGAAGTAACTCTGAATAATCTAAGGTGCAGTCATGCCTTAATGACATAAAGTATATCTAATTTTAGCCATATGGTTTCAGGTCCTACCTATTTCTCAGAATTCCCATTTATTTTATATGAGAAATTTATGAAAAAAATTCTATAGTTAGGACATTAAAAATGATCTTTTAACTATCTGACAACGCCTCTAGTTTCTTTTCTTTCATGAAAAATTCTTAATTATTTAGTGAAATGAAAGTGAACATTCTTTTAAAATGTAGGCATTTAGGTCTAAATTATCTTTGTTTTTATTGATTTCTTTTTTTTTTTTTCACTGAAAAATAAATGGCTTCAAACTACATAGTATAATATCTAACAGGGCGTTAGCTAAGTTAAATTGCATTTAATATCTCACTATATTGACCTGAAGATGACACAAATAGAGAAAATGAATCATTCACTTAACTGGAACATAAATTCTGATCATTAAAGGAAGTCTGACTTGCATTTGAGAATTTAACATTTTGCAACATTGATCTTGCTAAAGTAGAATTGGGGCAAAATTTTGTTCTTTCTAAATTGAATTTGCTAAAATATTATGCTCTATTCAAGTCCATTTCTGTTTATAGAAATAGCTTCCATCACTCAAATAGAATGAAAAAAATTTTTTTTAACATCAATCTATAAATCAAGGTATAAGAGAGGATAGGTTTTTCAAAGAGAACAGAAATATTCACTGGCTAAAATAAATCCATACTTTATTTTTTTAACCTTGGGATACATTATATCTTTTCATTTGTAATTTTTCATTCTTTTTCAGCTATATACTTCAGGTGATTCATATTTTATAGAGAGTTTTCAAAGAAACAGTTCAAATAATTAATAAAAAGCATATCTTCCTAAGATTTCCTAAGACCATTTAAAGTAGAGACATCTTTTTTTTATCATTGACTATGGAACATAAAAAATTGGGAGAAGGGATGAAAGGATAAAGATTGACAGAATTGGAAGATCTTCTGGACTTGATTAGACTGAGAAATATAGCCCAGAGATGAAATAAAGAACATTAATACTCATCAGTCTGAATTATTCCATATTTTTTCTTCTCATAGTATACCCTGTAAAAAAAGATTTAAAGTTTTCCATCACTTAAAATGGTATTACATGCCTTGAAATTCAACATTCTTTTCCTACAGAAAGAATATAGAAAGGATCTGGAAAATGAAATAAAGGGGAAAGGAATGGAACTTAGTTCAGAGATTCCTGACATTCAAAGAGCGAAAAGAGCATCTGAGATGGCAAGTGAGGTTTGTATGCCAAATTTACTAAATGTTTCCATTTTTGCATCTTTATTTGAACTTGTTGTTGAAATATTGGCTATAGAAACTGAATTTTTTGAGAAGATGATTTAAATTATTTCCAATATTTATTTATTATATGTTATGTAAAATATGGTTTATTAAAATATACATTTATTTATAGTATTATTTTCCTACTCAAAATTATGTTACTAAAATATAGAATACATTTTTCTGTTGATGCTTGGCGGAGTTAACTCTTGTTAAGCTAGTATGTGTCAAAGGCAGGGTTTGAACACAGGTCTTCTCAATTTCAAATCTGGTATACTATGAATCATTCCGTTGGCATCAAGTTCAAGTGGTAATAGTAACAACTAAATGTATATAGGCTCTCTGTGGGCCACCTATTATTGCTATCTGTTCTATTTTATTTATAATAGTTTTGTTTAATATTATGCATTAATATAGTAATTATACTAAGGTAATATTACTTTAAATAAATTCAATAAAGTTACATTTTAATCTAGTTTGGGTCATACTAAGCTCGTGTTTACCCCATTGCACTTATACCATAAAGTTTCTTCTAAATCTTGAATCTCAATTTTACTTTTCTGTCTCTTCCTTTGGCTCATCTTCTGGCAGTGATACAAAAAAGAGTTTAAGGGATTCTCTTATTCACAATTGAATAGGGAGAGAAGAATAAGGCATTTTTGTAAATGCCCTTAAACTTCCCTTTGAAATAAAAGCCCATCTTCTTAATACCAACACCCTTCTTGTGACATTAAATTATTTTAAGTCATGAAACTAAAATCTGCAAAGAACTGACGTTGAGTATTATCTAGTCAATAATAGGAGAAGATCATTGTGGCTGTGAATCTGTATTAAAAATAGGAATTATATTGGAGAAATGATGTATAGGATGTCATCAGAGAATTGTATGACCAGGAAGAATAATATATGAGTATATTCTGAGCAATGTTGTAATTACACATTACAGTCTGTGAAAAGAGACAGAGGCAGTTGACGGAATGTTGAGTTTGAACAAGTGAATATATAGGCCAGTGTGGATCTGGACTACTGAGGGTATAAAGAAGAGAAGAGGGAAAAAGTATTGGGAGGCAGACTGGAACCTGATTGAGAAGGGATTTGCTTCAGATCCAGAACAAGGGTCAGGGTCCTCTGAGATGGTGAATTGGATGCAAGGAGGTTATCCTGGTCCTGGTGGGAAGGATGAAGAATGGCTCATCCTGGCCTTGTTGGGAATTGAGTGTGGCTAATTCTGTACTTAATTTTTATAAGTTCTGACATTGACAACTAACATTCCACTTAGGATTCTAACATCAGCATGATAGTGGTGTATTCCAAGAATTTTGAAGATTTGCTTCATTTTTCTAAATTTCTCAGATGGTTCTGTAATTGAGATGTGTATGATATGTGTTAGCTGAATGTTTAAAATGTTATTCCCCCACAGAAAGAGTACAAGAAAGATCTGGAAACTGAAATTAAAGGTAGAGGAATGCAAATTGGCACAGACACCCTTGACATACAACGAGCCAAAAAAGCTTCTGAAATCTCAAGCCAGGTTAGTATAATACATAATCATAGCTATAGAGTTCATTCTTTTAAACCAATCAATTTATGACCAGGTTTTCAGAAGGTAAAGTTCCCCATGAATTCATTTAAAAAAATATTACTTTAATTATTTCATTATTTTCCAATTGTGTGTGTTTTAAAAAAAATTCAAAAATTATGAATTTCAGATTTGTTCCCTTTCTCCCATGTTTTCTCCTTCTTAAGAAGGAAAGCACTTTGATTTCAGTTATACATAGAGAGTAATGCCAAATATATTTCTGTATTAGTCATACTGCAAAAGAAAACATAAAATGATAAAAATAAAGTTTAAAAAAATATATGTTTCAATCTTAATTTAGAGTTCATCAATTCTCTGAAGGAGGATAGCATTTTTCATTATAGGTCCTTGGATATTTTCTTGGTCTTAATCAGGGTGGTTGAGTCTTTTACAATTGATCATCCTTAAAATATTGTGTACTATATATAATGTTCTCCTCATTTTGTTCACTTTATTTTGCATGAATTCATACAACTCTATCCAGATTTCTTTGAAACAATCCTGCTTGTAATTTTTTATAGCATGATAGTATTCTCTCAAAACCATATATAACAACTCATTCAGCCATTTCCCAAATGATGGACATCCTCTTGATTCCAAATTATTTGCCATCACAAAAAACTGCTATAAATATTTTGTACAAATAGATGTTCTCCCCCTTTCTTGGATTTTTTTTTGGGGGCATATTGTGGGACAAAGGCTTTGCATGCTTTTATAGTCCTTTTGGCATTTGTTCTGCAGAATGATTACATTAGTTTCACAGCTCCATAAAGGTGCATTAGAATCCCAATTTTTCCCATCCTCTCCAGATTTTGTCAATTTAGCATGTGTACTAGTGTAAGGTGTAACATAGAATTGTTTTAATTTCCATTTCTCTCATCAGTATTTACTTAGAATATTTTTTTCTTAAATAGTATTTTATTTTTTCAAATACATGTAAAGATAGTTTTCAATATTCACCTTGCAAAACCTTGTGTTCCAAATTTTTCTTCCTCCTTTCCTTTTTCTCTTTTCCCAAGACAGCAAGCAATCTAATATAGGTTAAACATGTGCAATAGAATTTTTTTTTCATGTGATTATTGAGAACTTTGACTTTTTTTCTTCTGAAAACTGCCTCTTTATATCTTTGAGCATTTATCAACAGGAAAATGACATATATATATATATATATATATATATATATATATAAATAAAATTGTCTCAGTTACTTATTTATTTGAGAATTGAGGACTTGATTAGAGAAATGAGTTGCCAAATTTCCTTCCTTTCCTGTTTTCCTTCTAATTCTGGCTGCATTGATTTTGTTTATGTAAAAGCTATAATTTAATATAATTACAATTACCCATTTTATTTCTTGTGATCTTCTCTATCTTTTGTTTGGTCAGAAACTCTTCCCTTATCTGCAGATCTGACTGGTACAGTTTCCATAGTCCCCAATTTACTTAATATATTACCTTTTATGTCTAAATCTTTTTCATGTTGCTATCTTGATATATGATGTGAGATATTAGTTTATGCATAGTTTCTGCCAAACTGTTTTTCATTTTTCCCGATTTTGTCAAAAAGTATTCTTGTCCCACAAAAGCTGGAGTCTTTGGGTTTATCAAACACTAGATTACTCTGGTCATTTGCATCTATTTCTTGTGTGTCTAGTTTACTTCACTGATGTACTGCTCAATATCTTAGTTAGCATCAAATAGCTTTGATGATTACTGCTTTATAATACAGTTTGAAATCTGCTATGACTAGACTACATTCCTTTATTTTCATTAATTCCCTGGATATTCTTAAGCTTTTGATCTTCCAGATGAATTTGGTTATGATTTTTTCTAGATATATAAAATAATGTTTTTGTAGTTTGATTGGTATGGAATTCAATAAGTAAATTAATTAAGATAAAATTGTTATTTTAGTCATATTGACTAAACCTATCCATGAGTAATTACTATTTCTTCAGTTGTTTAGATCTGACAGTATTTGTGTGAAAAGTATTTTTGTAATTGTATTCACTTAATGTAGTTTGTAGCAGGCTTTATAGTAGGTAGATTCCCAGGCACTTTATATTATCTAAAATTATTTTAAGAGAAATTTATCTATTTCTTGCTGCTGAATTTTGTTAGTAAATACAGAGAAATTCTGATGATTTGTGTGGGTTTATTTTATGCCCTGCAATTTTGCTAAAGTTGTTAATTATTTCCAAAAATTTTTTTAAGTTAATTCAGATTTTCTAAGTATATCTTTATATAATCCATAAATAGTTTTATTTCCTCATTGCCTATTCCGTTTCCTTTAGTTTTTTTCTTCTCTTACTTCTATAGCTAAAATTTCTAGTATGGTATTGGATAATAGTAATAATGGGCATTTTGCTCAACTCAATATTATTGGGAAGGCTTTTAGCTTATCCCTATTACAGATAATGCTTGCTGATGGTTTTAGATAGATACTACTGATAGTTTAGGCCTATGTTCTCCAGTGTTTTTTTTTTTTTTTTTAAAGGAATGGTTTTTATATTTTGTCAAAAGCCTTTTCTGTATCTGTGGTGATAATGACATGATTTTGTTGCTTTTGATATATCCAGTTGTGTGGCTATAATCTCCTTGCTAATATTTTATTAAAATTTTTGCATCAACATTCATTAAGAAAATTGGGCTTTTCTTTTTTCTCTCTTTTTTTTTTTTTTTTTTTTGGCTTATTCTAGCTTAGGTATAGAAACCACATTTATGTGAGAAGAAGAATTTGATAAGACTCCTTTTTTACTTAGTTTCAAATATTGTGATTAATTATTCCTTAACTGCTTGGTAGAATACACTTATGAATCTATCAGGTCCCAGGGATTTTTCTTAGGGAGTTTATTATTGGCTTGTTCAATTTCTTTTTCTAAGACATGGTAAAATATTCAATTTCTTCTATGAATCAGGGAGAATAATATTTTGGTAAATATTTATCAATATCACTTACAATGACAGTTTTACTGGCATATCATGGGGAAAAATCTCCTAATAATTGCTTTAATTTCATCACCATTAGTGTTGTATTCACTCTTTTTATTTTAGATATGAATAATTTGGTTTTCTTTCTTTAAAAAAAGCATATGAAGCAATGCTTTAGTCTATCATTTCTTGATATAATTAGCTCCTAGTTTTATTTATTAGTCAGTCTTTTAAACTTTAAATTTTATTAACCTCTCCTTTGATTTTTGAGGTTTTTTCCATTTTGTTGATTAATTGAGAATTTTATAGTTTGTTCTTTTAAAATTTTTAGATGCATGCCCAATTCATTGATTTGATTTTTCTCAATATCTTGATGCACACATTTAGAAATATAAAATTTTCTTTAAATTGCATTCTACAAGATTTGGAATGCTGTCATTCTCTTAAATTATTAATAGTTTCAATAATTTTTTCTTTGACTTATTCTTCAGGATCATATAATTTAGTTGCCAATTAGCTTTTAATCTGTACTTCCATAGTCCTTTTTTATTGTGTTTTGGTCTAAAAAGGGTTCATTTAATATTTCTTTTTTTCTGCATTTGACAGTGAGTTTTTTATGCCCTAAAAGATGGTAAGGTTTTTGTGAAGATGTTATGTACCAGCAGATTCCTTTTTGTTTTCATTCAGTGTTCTCTAGAGCTCTATTTTATTTAATTCTTCTAAGATTCTATTTAACTCCTTGACTTCTTTCTCATATATTTTATAGTTAAGTATTTATTTATTTTTATTTTTTTATTTTTCCCTGATAGGGAAAGATATTTAATTAATTAATTTTTTATTTATCCCTCATAGGGAAAGACTAAAGTCCCCAACTGGCATAATTTCACTATTTTCTCAGGTAATTCTGGTACCATTGGGATTGAGAAGAAAGAAATGGAATCAAGAGTCATGCCTTGAACCTTCTTAATAAATCTTGGTTAAATTTAACTGAAATGTTCATGAATTTTGATGGAAGAGTTGGGAGAGTATAGTTAGTGATTAGAATATACAGGATAACAAAGGAGGAAAATGAGTTACTAAAAAACTTCATGCCATTTGTCCATTTGTTTTTCACAGAAAGAATATAAAAGAGATCTGGAGACAGAAATTAAAGGCAAAGGGATGCAGGTGGGCACAGACGCTCTTGATATCCAAAGAGCTAAGAAAGCATCTGAAATGGCAAGCCAGGTAAATAAAGAAGAAAAAGAAAAAAAGTTACTTTCCAAATTGGATAAATATATGCAATCAGATAAGGAATTTCAGCCTTAGATCCATTCTTATGGATTAAGTTGGTTAAACGGGTATGAACAAAACAGACACTAAATCAAGATCTTCAAACTCTCTTCTGAACTCCTAGAAAGAATATAAGAGAGACCTGGAAAATGAAATTAAAGGAAAGGGAATGCAAGTGAGCATGGATATCCCGGATATGCTACGAGCCAAGAGAGCATCTGAAATCTACAGCCAGGTTTGTCAAGAATGAACGTGTTGATTGTTATATGTTCTAACGATCCAAATGTCTTGTGTGTGCCTTCAAATGCCCTACAACTCCAGCAATTCCACTTTATGGACAAAGATTATTCCATAAATGGACAAAATGCCATAAAATCAACTTATAATTGCTTACATTAATATTCTGTCTTTCCATAAATAGTCCAAAAATTCAAGACATGAAAGGGACTGTAGAGGTCATGGAGTTCAACTTTTTCATTTTATTGATTAGAAATTCAGGCCTAGAAAAGTCTGATAATTTACCTAGAATCCTACAGGAAATAAGAATGGAAGTGGGATTTGAGTTTAGATCCTATTGTTCCAAAGCCAACATTCTTTGTACTACTCCACTCTTATCATTGACTCTCATTTTTATAGGACAAGATAAATAGTAAAAATTGCTCCAATATTTTTATCCCATCCTTTTGCTATTTTTCTTTTCATACATTTTAAGTTACATTTACCTTGTACTTTTAATATTTATTACTATCAATATATCTTTGTTTACTTTTAATAAGGGGGCATGATTATGGATAAATACTATAGTAACACAGCTGCTTTGTAGCTATATTTGTAGCACGAAAACTTGTTATTGTATATAATCTAGCTGAGATGAGGGAATATTCCTTTCTATTAGCCCATGAGAAGTGAATTTTTAAAGTAGTTTAATTGCCAGCTTCTTATAGACAGAATATCATTAATTAAGTAGGAATTTCAGTTTTAGTTTTGGGACACAAAGAAAACTATGTCCAGAGAGAGACTTATCAATTCTTTATCCATTAGGTAGAAACAGGAATGGGACTAGGCTTATGAATATATAGGTCATTTTGGCATGTTAAAAAAATAACACTTGACTCTACTGACATTTACAGAGCAGAAGTCATTGCATACTATAAATTCTGAGTTTTCAGAGAAAGGCTACCACCTCAAGATAATGCTGAGTGCTGCCAGATTGCTGGTTTTTACTGCAGGATTGATTCTTAAGGAAATTTATTCAATTATAATCCACAATGATAGCTTGACTTAAGCAGGGTACATCAATTCAGGGCATTCTAGAAAGCTGAAATAACTTTAATGATAAACACAGAAGACTTTCATCTGTAGTTTTATTTATTTCCATTGGTCTGGTTTTCTCTTAAAAGCTTTGTCTTGTTTCTTTAACTCCTTCAGATTAATTTCTGTAGTGTAAATATCTTTTCTCATAAATACCTGAAAACTCTCTCTTTGAAATGTATCAGGTTTTGAAAGAGTATAGTATAATTCCTGGGATACACAAAGTATTTTGTCTTTAAACAACTATCTTTCCTATCTTCTCTTAAAACTTTAAGGGAGAGGATATTAGAATCTAGAATCATGTCATTTTCTAGCCTTATGACGTTAAAGTGTCCAGGATGATGGTTAGAACTGAGGGATCTTATTGTCTGTAATCTGAGATTTAGGGATAAAGGAAAGGAATTAGCCTAGAAATAGTAGATTCTACAAACTAAAAGAATATCTTCATAGCCCACCTCACCTTACCCCACTAAAGATGTTTGTTCTCAGCCAGTGACCAGTGAGACTTTTTGGAGAGTAAGAATGAGACTAAACATGGAGAATTTTAACTTATTTTATTTCATGACAAGAACTACTTTGGAATATAATGCCAGATATCAAAATAGAATTGGGAAAAGCCAATATCATATGATTTTTTTAATGTTTCTATTATTTTAACAAAAGAAAAAATACAAAAATGAAGCAGAGAAGATGCTGACTAACTATTCAACAGTGGCAGATACTCCTGAAATACAGAGAATAAAGGAAGCCCAAAAAAATATCAGCATGGTAAGTAGAGTGCATTTAACATAACTTTCTTCTTCTTTTTTATATTAAAGCATTTTATTTACAAAACATATGCATGGGTAATTTTTCTTTTTTTTTTTAAATTTTGAATAGTTTTTTATTTACAAGTTATATGCATGGGTAATTTTATAGCATTGACAATTTCCAAACATTTTGTTCCAATTTTTCCTCTCCTTCCCCACACCCCCTCCCCTAGATGACAGGATGACCAAAACATATTAAATATATTAAAGTATAAATTAAATACAAAATAAGTATACATGTCCAAACTGTTATTTTGCTGTACAGAAAGAATCGGACTCTGAAATAGTATACAATTAGCCTGTGAAAGAAATCAAAAATACAGGTGGGCAAAAATATAGGGATTGGGAATTCAATGTAATAGTTCTTAGTCATCTCCCAGAATTCTTTCACTGGATGTAGCTGGTTCAGTTCATTACTGCTCCATTAGAACTGATTTGGTTCATCTCATTGCTGAAGATGGCCAGGTCCATCAGAATTGATCATCATATAGTATTGTTGTTGAAGTATATAATGATCTCCTGGTCTTGCTCATTTCACTCAGCATCAGTTCGTGTAGGTTTCTCCAGGCCTTTCTGAAATCATCCTGTTGGTCATTTCTCTTTCTTTCTTTTTTTTTAATTTAATTTTATTTAAAATAACTTTGTATTGACAGAATCCATGCCAGGGTAATTTTTTACAACATTATCCCTTGCACTCGCTTATGTTTCGTTTTTTCCCCTCCCTCCCTCCACCCCCCCCAGATGGCAAGCAGTCATATATATGTTAAATATGTTGCAGTATATCCTAGATACAATACATATTTGCAGAACCAAACAGTTCTCCTGTTGCACAGGGAGAATTGGATTCAGAAGGTAAAAATCTGTTGGTCATTTCTTACCGAACAATAATATTCTATAATATTCATATATCACAATTAATTCAGCCATTCTCCAATTGATGGGCATCCACTCAGTTTACAGTTTCTGGCCACTACAAAAGGCTGCCACAAACATTCTTGCATATACAGGTCCCTTTCCCTTCTTTAAGATCTTTTTTGGATATAAGCCCAGTAGTAACACTGCTGGGTCAAAGGGTATGCACAGTTTGATAACTTTTTGAGCATAGTTCCAAATTGCTCTCCAGAATGGTTGGATGTATTCTGCATGGGTAATTTTTCAACACTGACCCTTGCAAAACCTTCTGTTCCAAATTTTCCCCTCCTTGCCTCTCCCCTGTCCCCTAGATGGCAGGTAGTTCAATATATGTTAAATATGCTAAAATATATGTTAAATCCAATATGTGTGTAGATATTTATACAGCTATCTTGCTGCACAAGAAAAATCATATCAAGAAGGGAAAAAAAACCTTAGAAAGAAAACAAAATGCAAGCAAACAACAACAGAAAGAAAGAAAATGCTATGTTGTGGTCTACACTCAGTTCCCACGATCTTCTCTCTGAGTATAGATGGCTCTCTTCATCACTGCACAAGTGAAACTGGTTTGAATCATCTCATTGTTGAAGAAAGCCACGTCCATCAGAATTGATCATCGTATAGCCTTTTTATTGCAGTGTATAATGATCTCCCGGTTCTGCTCATTTCACTTAACATCAGTTCATGTAATTCTCTCCAGGCCTCTCTGGAATCATCCTATATATACACATATTTATACAGTTATCTTGGTGCACAAGAAAGATCAAATCTTTTAGAAAGAAGGTAAAAAAAAAAAAACCTGAGAAGGAAAACAAAAATGCAAGCAAATAATAACAGAAAGCGTGGAAATGCTATGTTGTGGTCCACACTCATTTCCCATAGTTCTCTCTCTGGATGTAGCTGATTCTCTTCATTACTGAACAATTAGAACTGGTTTGGATCATCTCATTGTTGAAGAGAGCCATGTCCATCAGAATTGATCATTGTATAGTATTCTTATTGAGGTTTATAATGCTCTCCTGATTTTGCTCATTTCACTTAGCATCAGTTCATGTAAATCTCTCTAGGCCTCTGTTGGTCGTTTCTTACAGAACAATAATATTCCATAACATTCATATACCACAATTTATTCATCCATTATCCAATTAATGGGCATCCACTCAGTTTCCAGTTTCTTGCCATCACAAAAAGAGCTGCCACAAACGCTTTTGCACATGTGGGTCCCTTCCCCTCCTTGTCCCTTCCCCTCCTTTTAAGATCTCTTTGGGATATAACCCAGAAGAAACATTGCTGGGTCAAAGGATATGCACAGTTTGATAACTTTTTGTGCATAGTTCCAAATTGCTCTCCAGAATGGTTGGATCTGTCATCTTGGCTAGTCTGAGGTGTGTAGTGGTATCTCAGAGTAGTCTTAATTTGCATTTCTCTGATCAATAGTGACTTGGAGCATTTAATATAACTTTTAATAATGAAAGGACATTTTTGTCTTTTGACCTCTTGCTATTTATTCATTAATTTATTTTTTATGACAAAATCTTACTTGTCATATCAGACCTCAATCTTCAGTAAGTACATAGATGACCCCGTGGATAGACTTCAGAGGGTCTTGGATGAGAAAAGAAAATTTGTTGACCTTCCATTAAAACAGCATTTTCTTCAATTATTTAAAAATATTAGTTTTGTAAAATAATCCTACAAACAACATGAACATTAGGTGGAAAAAGATTATAAGGAGGTACTCGTGAGCTATATAAATGAAAATTTTATATTTCTCCTAAATCATATGTCAACAATTATCACTGGACTTTCAAATATTTACTGGATCGTGGTTGGATTCTGTATTGCCCACTGTCCAATATGACAAAGTATGTTAAAATGGTGTTGGTTATAAAATACTGCGAATATTGCAATAAAACAGCAAAGGGGTGGGACATTTTTCATGGCACACTTACTCTTTAAAATAACTGCTGTTACTTGTGGTAGCAGAAATGAAGTCATCATTTAGTTTCTCTAAGCCTCAGTTTCCCCATTGGTGAAATAAAGGCATTGAATTAGGCCTCTGAAGTACCTTTCATATCTTAACTTGAAGTTGATTTAAAGGTTATTTAGTTAAGCAAATACTCATTGTCATTGAAAGTGTTCATTTCCAGAACTTTTAAAGTATTTTCTCCTTCCCAATCAATTAGCAAATTCCAAACACTGATTTTGGTTCACTTAGATGTCGGTGCTCAGGTACTAGTTTTATACTACCGTTACAGAGGAACAATAGGCAGGATTCAGTCAGCAAACAATCTTTCTACATGGCAAAACTCCAAGAGGAAAACAGAAAGGAAAATATCTTAGCTTTGGATAAAGTTCTGTCACAAGAAATTTTATAGAGGAAGCTTTTACTGTAATTGAAATCTTCTTCCATCTGTATTGCTCAGTCAGCAATGAAATCTCAAACATGACTCAAAAGGGAATAATTTTGATATCCATATGTGCCTTCATTACAGTGTTCCATATTTCTACTGATGATTGAAGGTAGAGGTGATGGGAAGAGAGAATTAAGGAGTTGATGGAAAGTTAGGGAAAAAAGACTTTGGATCAAGTAGGTTTGATTTATATAAAATTTTATTTAAAGACCACTGAAATAGTTGTTTGAATGGGGAATGATAGTTGTATTGAATTCCATGCTTTCTCATAAAAATGACTTACAGTTTGGTGAATTGTATGGTATAGGTTTTGTTTTTCCAAGACTACTTACAACTGTGCCCATCTTTTGTGATGAGGACCTAATCTGACTTTTTTCTTATTAGAGACAATCAGTTGCAAATAGTTATAATTTGAGTCATGTTTTAATAGTGCTAAAGTGTGAGACTGATGTGAGAGTTTATTTGTGGATTTGGCTGGAAGGTTAGAAGGGAGGGATATGGAAACAAAGTTGAACTTTTACTAATATAATAAATTATTAAGTTGATTTATGAAAATAAAATGTGGGGATTTTAAGTTGAAACTCTATTTACATTGTCATAAAACATGGAAGATTAGCTTTCTTTTTAAGCAAATTGGTCTGAGGACTTGAAATCTTAATAAACTGATAGCTATTTTTTTTCTCTTATAATAAAGGTGTTTTATAAGAAAGGAGTAGGAGCTGGCACAGCTGTAAAAGAGACCCCAGAGATTGAGCGAGTCAAGAAAAATCAGCAGAATATTAGTTCAGTAAGTTCTCTGTAGAATCAATTATCCATTTTTTCTTTTGGAAAAAAAACAAACAAACATGAGCCAGATAAATGCCTTCAGGTTGTTTACTAAATAAATTGGTTTAAAAATTATCCCATACTTCATTTAAATGCTTCTTCATCACATTTCAAAGGTTGAACACTCTGTGATGAAAGCTATGTAACTTTGCTCCCTTTGAACCTAAGGCAATGTTTCATTCTGATGTCTCGTAGTACATAAGAAATATTATTTTAATAACACTAATGAAATTTGTGATGAGATTTCATCTTTCATAACAGAATTTTAGCTACATTGGTTTTTTTGCAGTGTAAGGAGGAATTTCAGGAGCAATCCAACTGCTTGGAGAGAAGACAAGAAAAATTCCACTGAAAGAATGAATTAAAAACTGAAAGATTTATTTGCTGCATTATCTTACCTTAAATTTTATAAGAAAAATTTCCTTTTCTTTATTGTGACATTCCCATTTTCTAGACAGACTTCTAATGGCTTCCTACCCCTCCCCCAAGAAAAAAAATTACCTCTCTATTGAGAGGCAGTGGGACATAATAGACAGAAGACTGGCTTTGGAGTGAAGAAGGCTTGAGTTCAAATCCTTCCTCAGATTAATCACAGATGTGGGACATACTGCATGAGTGCCCCAGGGATCATTTCAAGATTCTCTTGGAGAATTTTTTTTTTTTTTTTTTTTTTTGGCAATTGGGATTAAGTGATTTGCTCAGGGTCACACAGCTAGAAAGTATTAAGTGTCAGAGGTCAAATTTGAACTCAGATCCTCCTGACTTCAGGGCTGGTGTACTATCCATTGTACCACCTAGCTGCCCCAATACTTGGAGAATTTATGTGTAAATAAATATTTCCTCTCTGTTCAACCAATTCCTATCTCATTTCCTTTTGAAAAGAGGAAGGAAAAAAAAAAAGAATGCTTGCAGTGTTAATAATCTTTATGTTCCATCCATACAATGGATGACAAAATTAAACAATTTCAACTATTTCTATTGAATCTTTTTTATGTTTAATTTTAAATTGAAAAGTTAAAAGTGCTGTTGTATCAAATGAGAAGACCAAATTGAAAAGGCTTAGGTCTCAGCACTCAAATATACTGGGTATAGAAGCCTGGGCCACTCATTTGCTCTCCACATATTCGGATAACTCTCTAATTCCATGTTTGCAGAGATTATGATAATTTGCATTAGGAGGGACTTTCTGCATCAGTGAAACAGCAAGGACCAGGCTCCATTCCTAGTAATTATTATGATTATGATTATGATTATTGTCATTGTTTTTGCCCTTATTATTACTGGGACTTGCAATAGTCTTAAAGCTCTTTAATGATTCCTTTGTCTTATTTTCCTAAACTATATTCCTCCAATATACATGTTTATGCTATATCTTTAGAGTATAGGGGGCTTATAGATACTCCATTATTGTGTCCAGTTTTAAACTATTCTGATAACTGTTGGCTACAAGATTGAGTTTAGAGATTGTTAGACTTTAGTTACTTTTTGTAGGACAAGGAATAGAGAATTACTCCAGCATTAAGAGGAGAGATTAGGTAAGACAGTGTAAGAATAAAATTAACTCCAGAGATAATCCATCACATACAAATAATTGGAACAAAGATTGATAAATCCTTTGTCAAATGAGCTTATGTTTCCTGAAGCGGACATAAATTGGATGCCTGTAGGAAGAAGCCAAATGTAGTCAAAGGCCTGGTGTCTGTCCAGTATAGTACAAGTTTATCCTTGGATTCCATCTAGATTATAAGGAGAGAGAACTGGAGCATATGAGACAATGGATTAGTAAAATAAAGTCACTGTAGAAGAAAAGAAGAAAAATACTCACGGGCACTTTTTTCTAAAATATTAAAAATATAAGTGAAGAATCTTGATTCCATTAGTATAATGAATGTATAAGAACAATGAATGAAAAAAAATTAAGTATTTATTAGTCCCTCATTAACACATATCTCCAAACTCCAGATCAAAACTCAAGACTCACTAGTTGCCAGTGGACCAGAGACATTATCTCTGTGTTGTATCTCTAAGTTTACATATCAATTAAAAATCACAGGTGAGGTTTGAAACCAGGTTATCCTCACTAGGATTCCAGTATTCATTCCACTGTTATGTTGCCTCAATGAACATTAAAAATGCACAGTCTAAATATGTCAGAATATTTTAAGTCTTCCTTCAATGACAAGTTTTGACATTGACATGAATACATGTATGTGTACATGTATAAAATATGTTTGTGATTTTGATTAGTATAATGAAGCACCAGAATGATGATTTTTGGGTGATTTTTGCTTTGTAATCCAAGAAAAACCATAGGAAATTTGACATTTTTTATACTGAATCCTAATGACATGGAATAAAGAGTAAAGTCCTGTGTCTTTTTGTCAGAGCTCTTCCTATAAACTCTGCCTTAGTATTCAAGTGGAAATGTTACCCTTTCGAGATTAACAAGTGATGTCAAGCCAAGATATGATTCCCTAACATTGAAAGATCTTGACATTTTCTACCTCCGAGGTAGATGGTCTTTTAAATCATCAGCATTTCTCAGTTAAGACTATTCTTTGAATTTTATAGCTAGTTAACCAGACTCTATGAATCTCTAAAGCTGTTTTGGTCTGGGGCCTAATTTTGATTCTTTAATATTACATCTGCAGATATTTCTGTAAGATGACTATTTCAGAAATACCCTAGAACCATTTCAGGACTGACTTTCAGCCTCGATTATTTTAAAAGGTCTCCAGTGATTTCTAAAATTTTAACTTGAGTTAGATCTTAGTTAAATTTCCATACACCCCTATTGAGTCCAACCACAAATTGCAACAAATATAATATCCCACTTTCCTCATTCACTTTCTCTCTTATCTCATCTTCTATGAGCTTCAGACAAAACTAAAATATCACATAATTTGATAGCAACTGAGGTTCCTAAGTAATTTAATAGTCAACCCCTTATCTCAAGCATAATGCTGGATCAAGCTGTCTCCATTCTCCTTAATCTCATTCTGAACAGAGGCATCTAGATAATGCAGTGGATAGAGGGAGGGTCCTGGGCTTAAGCAGATCTTAATTAAAATCACTTATTAGCATGTGATCTTGGTCAGGATAATAATAGCACCCTCCTCCCAGATTTGCTAAGAAAATAAAAAGAAATAAATTTGTAAAGTCCTTAGCACAATGACTGGCACATAGTAGACACTATGTAATGTTAGCTGTTGTTATTGTTATTCGGGAATTGTAAGAGGAGAGTAAGTTTTTCTTGAATGCAGTTGAAGGTAGGCTTTTAGGCACCTATTGATACTTTTGGTAATGTAAATATATACATATACTTTCTCAAGTGAGAAAAAGATGTTTTATTCTCTTTACAATCTTGGCCTTACTTGTCATATGTAGGAATATAACATAATTTGTTGGTGATTTAAAAACATTTCCATTGATTCTTTTCTTTTTATTTCTTAGATTTTTTTTTTCAGTTTTTCCTTTTCCTTGTTTTGATTCATATTGATCCTGAGTGCTATAGCTTACACAGACACGATTTAAGTAAATTCATAAATAATTCAATTTGACTTTGATTCTCTCATCCTGTCATGATTGTCTATTTCCATATCAGCAAATTTTAAAAAATCATTCAATTTTCTATAGAAAATAAAAATTAATTTTAAAACTTACCTTTCTATAGGAAAAACAGATTATTACCAATATTTTGTTAAAAGTTCAAAAAAGGAAGTTTTTTTTTCATAACTTTACCTATTTAACATGGATTGTAAATTGCTTCTGAACAAGTCAGCAATAAAATTGATTTTAAGGTCAAATAAAATATACTTGTTTTACATATTTATTTGTATGTAAACTCTTAAAATATCCAGGAGAAAACCAGACATAGGTCCACTTATTCATTGAGAGGAGAAAACTTTGCCAGGCATGATGGCACATGCTTTTGGGGAGGCTATGACTGGTGGATTGCCTGGTCTTAGTTATTTCTAAACTTGTTTGGCTAATGGCAAATAGGTGTCTTCTCTAATTCTGATATCAGTGGCCAAGAGCAGAAGGCCACCAAGGTACCCGAGGAGGTATAAATTAGTGGAGTTTTAAAAAAAGTGAGCAGGTTAATGTTTTCATGGTGATCAGTGTTACAAAAAGGCTCAGAAGTGACTAGTGCTTCTTCCAAGTATGGTGACAGAGAGATAACCAACCTTAAATAAACAGAACAACAAATGAATGAACAAACAATTGAATAAATGTAAAAAGTTTTAAAACCATCAGAAAATTAATAGCCAGTTTTGAACCTTTTTGTCCTATTTTGAAACAAACATTTTTTTTTTAAATAAGTTTTTATTGATAGAACCCATGCCAGGGTAATTTTTTACAGCATTATCCCTTGCACTCACTTCTGTTCCGATTTTTCCCCTCCCTCCCTTCACCTCCTCCCCCAGATGGCAAGCAGTCCTTTACATGTTGAATAGGTTACAGTATATCCTAGATACAATATATGTGTGCAGAACCGAACAGTTCTCTTGTTACACAGGGAGAATTGGATTCAGAAGGTAAAAATAAACCAGGAAGAAAAAACAAAAATGCAAGCAGTTTATATTCATTTCCCAGTGTTCTTTCTTTGGGTGTAGCTGCTTCTGTCCATCCTTGATCAATTGAAACTGAATTAGCTCTCTTTATCGAAGAAATCCACTTTCATCAGAATACATCCTCAAACAGTATCATTGTTGAGGTATATAATGATCTCCTGGTTCTGCTCATTTCACTTAGCATCAGTTCATGTAAGTCTTGCCAATCCTCTCTGTATTCATCCTGCTGGTCATTCCTTACAGAATAATAATATTCCATAACGTTCATATGCCACAATTTACTCAACCATTCTCCAATTGATGGGCATCCACTCATTTTCCAGCTTCTAGCCACTACAAACAGGGCGGTCACAAACATTTTGGCACATACAGGTCCCTTTCCCTTCTTTAGTATCTCTTTGGGGTATAAGCCCAGTAGAAACACTGCTGGATCAAAGGGTATGCACAGTTTGATAACTTTTTGAGCATAGTTCCAAATTGCTCTTCAGAATGGCTGGATGTGTTCACAATTCCACCAACAATGTATCAGTGTCCCAGTTTTCCCACATCCCCTCCAACATTCCCCATTATCTTTCCCTGTCACTCTAGCCAATCTGACAGGTGTGTAGTGGTATCTCAGAGTTGTCTTAATTTGCATTTCTCTGATTAATAATGATCTGGAGCATATTTTCATGTGTCTATAAATAGTTTCAATTTCTTCGTCTGAGAATTGTCTGAAATAAACATTTTAATAAAGTAAAATGGAAGAAAAATTTGGAAATATTTGTTAGGTATTGTTTTTGGGGAAAACTCCTGATTATACGTTGTATTTGTTATACAGGTAAAATATAAAGAAGAAATAAAGCAGGCAACAATTATTTCAGACCTTCCAGAGCTAAAGAGAGTTAAAGAAAACCAGAAGAACATCAGCAATGTGTGATCACATTACTATGAGTATTTTTTTTCTGAGCCTTTTAATCTGTCATCTGTAAAATGGGAATACTAATATTTTTACTAGCTTTCTCGCAGGGGTGTTACAAAGCAAAAGCTTTGTAAATTAGGAAGTATTTAATGAGAATTATTATGGGGAACAAAGTTTTCATTGGAATTACCTGTAGTAATGATTCTTTGCTGTTCTAGTTATTATTAAAAAAAAAAAACAGACTAAGGCTACACTGAAATACTTCTCTAGTTTGTATCCATGAAATAGTCTTTTTTTTTTTTTTCTTTCTTATGAGGATACCTGATTGTGCTTTGGATGCATAAGAGGTGGGGAAGGGGAAAATACTGGAGGCTTTTTTCTTCAGCTATCCAGTAGGTATTTCCCTTACTTTGTTAAATCAACTTTTTTCTCAGTCTCACACATCAGAGATTTAGAAACTTACTTAAATTTCCCCAATTGGTGTATGTGTATATATTTATCTACAGAATGAAAAAGTGTGATGACATTGTACTAAAAAGAGCATGTTATACAGAGCCTATGTCTTGTCTCCACATTAGACTCAGACACCTGTTAAATAAAACAGTGAAAGAATAATAAGTCACTATAACTAAATTCCAACCTCAAGAAAGGATTCCCAATGCAATTCATTTTAATGGAATTTTAACTATCAATATTTTTGCTTTATGAAAAAAATACTAATTTCAAATGGATGCAGTTTAATTACGCACAATAAATTTAAAAAATTAAATAAAAAAAATTAAAATTAATATTTTTTTAAAAGAGCATACTGTTTTATATTTGACTAAGAATTTAAGTATCCTTTCCTTTTGTGGATTATTTTGATGGGAGTGACAATGGACCAAAAGTTATTAAATTTGATCCCTCCAACAAAATACAACTTCCTCTGCCAAAGAGGCAAGGCAAAGTTCCATAATATCAGAGTGTGTGATAGAGCTGTGGAAAGGTTGAGTTTTGAAGATTATATATATATACATACATACATATATATATATGTATGTATGTATATATATATATATAAAATGTATACACACACAGAAAAAAGAGAGATAGCATCATTGGCTTGGTTGCTCATGGAGGAGGCAGGACTACATTTGAAAATTTTCTAGGTCATCAGTTCTTTGCATCTAGCAAATACTTGATAATTGGTTGTTAGATAGTGAGGTAGTAATAAATTATTAAGAAGATAAGTAACAAATGATTAGACATTACTGTAGAAAGTAAGAAAATATTGTTATTGTTTTTTGTTTTTTTTTTTGATAGGACAAGGTCCAGAATTTAAGACCATAGATAATTGGAATTTATAGGGTAGAAACCAAAAAGGAGAAATTGTGAATATCAGGACAAATAAAAGCCTAGCAATGTTAAACTGACAGTGAATGCTAATGAGACTTTACTATAAAATCCCAATGAAAATTTTACCAATGAATCAGTTATATGCGATTTTCTTTTATCTCTACTAAATTATTACTATATTTTTACTTTGCATGATTAAGTATCTTGTACCCTATTTCTCAGCTCCAATATAGAGAACAGAACTACAAAGCTACTCCTGTTTGCATGACTCCTGAAATTGAGAGGGTGAAGAGGAACCAAGAGCATCTCAGCTTGGCAAGTAGTTTGAGAATTTCTTTAAAAAACTTTTTATTGTTTTTGTTGTTGAAAAATCATAGTATGATTAAAACTTATGGTTTGATTTATAATAACTTTAAATACTTTGGATCCTATTTCCCTCTCCCTTTACCTCTTGTAGGACTCTAACTGGATATGAATGAGAAAATAAATAAATCTTTTCTTAAGTATCTACTCTGTCCCAAGCAATGAGATAAGTATTGGGAATACAAAGAAGAAAAGTGAGATGGTTTTTGCTCCTAAGGAGCTCACATTCTAATGTGAGGGGATAATTTATAAAGTTAAGTTCAATAAGAAGGAAAGGTCTATAAGGCTAACGGTGTAGCAAAAAGGTATATGGCAAGGCCTAAGAGTTCTTAGTTACTGGTAGATGCGATAATATTTCAAATGGTCTAATTTAGGTAAGATCTCATGGCCTTCTATCTCAATAGAAGGAGCAGAAGTGGTAACTGTCATCTTATCCAAACTTTGCAAACAGTCAAACATTGTGGATGGGATCCAGGCTGACTGAGCCAGGGCAAGGAATAAAGATTCTGGGGAGAAACTCATGGTGGTAGCAATTCCAAGTTATTTAAAATCTATGCTACTTCTCTTGATTGAAGGTGGTGTGGTATAATAAATAGTGTTGGATTTGGTGTTAGATCTGGATCAAATCCCACTTAAACG
Organism: Antechinus flavipes; assembly: GCF_016432865.1. NCBI lineage: Eukaryota > Metazoa > Chordata > Mammalia > Dasyuromorphia > Dasyuridae > Antechinus > Antechinus flavipes. Next base: position 57,008,986 of record NC_067402.1, on the reverse strand, counting down.
CAGTTAGTAAGTGTGTGCTCTTGAGTCATTACCAAATCCTCAGTTTCCTTATCTGTAAAGTGAAGATAACAATATCTGCACTATCTTCTCAAAGAGTTGTTCTGAGGAAAGTGCTTTGCAAACCATGAAGTGCTACATAAATGTTATTATTGAGGAATACACCAATGAGGAAGAGAGAATTATTGCTATCAGGTATGTATAGGAGAAAAGATTCTGTCACTTCTTTGGAAAAGGTGTTTCTATGATGACTTAAGTCCCAGAGAATAGTTTTCTTTCAGGAAAAGGAAAACAAATACAAATGCAAGATCATGGCCTATCCACAGCTGGAGGATCCTATGCCGTTCAGGTCTTAATAATGAGAACTAATGAAAATTATCAAGGGAAAGGAAGAGATTTCAAATATGAACCAGAGTAGATCAGAGCTTATTCTCTAAAGAACAGGATGATAATGAAACATGATAATAGTATATTTGGAATCATGAAGGACATGTGTAACTTTAATATGGACTTAAAAAAGCCAAACCAACCACGAAGTATAATAACATTAGGAAACATCAGTTGAGGCTTGAAAGATGGGAGTTTAAGGCAAATAAAAAAGCTTTCAAATTCATTAATCTAAGAGATGGTATAGGAGGATTATTTCAATATTTTCACCAAGAAGTGGAGATAAAAGCAGTGAATCCCAGAATCTGATAGTTGGAAATTGCCTAACAAGCTAACCAGTTCATCAAGAAGTTGGACAGATCCCTTCTACAGAATTCCCAACAATTGGTCTTCTAGTTTTGACTCAGATATCACCATTGAGGAAGAATTCATCATCTCCCAAAGCTGTCCATTCCAATTTTGGACAGGTTAAATAGTTGAGTTTTTTCCTTTATATCCAACTTAAATTTGCTTCTTAGTGATGTCTACCTATTACTCATAGTTCTGCCCTATAAGCACAAGCAAAATAATGCTAATCCCTCTTCAATATGGTAGTCCTTCAAGTACTTGACAGCTTATCTCCTTCCTTCAAAAAATAAATAAACAGACAAACAATATTATGGGACTTTTTCCTTTTATTTCTTCAGATTTTTGTCCTTTCCAGACTTTCCTATAGGTGAGACTGTCCTAAGTCACACAATGGTCTTCTCCCATCACAAGAGTGTGAATGACATCTGAGTTAGAACTTTCACCATCATATTTATTTTAACCCTATTTCTCTGAAATAAATAGGGGCAGGGGAAATTATCTGAGAGAAGGGGAAAGAGAGAAAGGGACACACACACACACACACACACACACACACACACACACACATAGATGTAAACAAGAGATTGAGACAGACATAAAAATTGACACAAAGAGATAAAGAGAAAGAAAAGAAAAGAATAGAAAAGAAAATGAGTTTCCAAAAATTGCCTCCTTGAGAATATTAATTTTAGTACTGGCTGTTTTCAAGTTCTTTTGTTCTCTCCATTTGACTGCAATGGCTTATTTTAAACATTTCTGATAAAATATGCTGCCTTGAATTTTTATTAATGCAATTCATAGAGTTTGTATTCTCTTCAGTATTGATCTTTAAGTAATTTATCAAAAACAGTATCTGTTGGGGGGGAAAAGCAGTTATTTAAAATGGCAGATGGGTCAGAGATAGATAGATACAAATGGTTGAGTGATGTGTTTATATAATTGCATCTACCTTAGAGTTAAATAACTTATATTATTGTTGTTCAGTTGTTTTTCGGTCACATCTAACTCTTTGTGTTGGATCTCATTTGGGGTTTTCTTGACAAAGATATGGAATAGCTTGTTACTTCCTTCTCCAGCTCATTTTATAGACAAGAAACTGAGTCACACAGGATTAATTGACTTGATCAGGGTCACACAACTTGAGATCATATTTAAACACAGGAAGATGAGTCTGACTTCAGGCACAGAACTATCCATTTTTCCATCTAACTATCTGACTAATTTATTTAAGATATGAAAAAACAACAACAACCAGATTTTAAAATTTCAATTGTATTTGCATATGTCTATTTATGCATGTGTTATATCTCAGTAATTAACATAGCATCTGCCATAAAGTAAGTGCTTAATAAATGTTTGTTTACCCACTGACTGATTTCATAATGAATACTATACTGGATGTGCAGTCAACAAGACTCTAACTTATTTACTAGATTAGTTTTCTAGAAAAGTTACTTGAACTTTTTTGTAGATTTCTAGATAAGTCACAGTTTCCTTATTGTAAAATAAGGCAGAATAATAATAGTTTACTCAGGATTGTTGTGAGGATCAAATGCATTATCATCTATCTTCAAAGCACTTTGCAAACTTTAAGACTTAGGTGAATGTTTTCTATTATTGTTATATGTTGTTATTCACATAAATCTAATTTATTATTATTTATTATATACATAAGCATCTAGATATACATACACTTATAAATGCATGATATCTCTATAATTTGTTTTGACTGTGAAGATTCATTATTTTGCACTATTTTATTGCACTATTATACTAGCTTCAAAGAGCATATCTAATGGTTTCTCAAATATCTACTAATACTGTTTCCTTGTCCATCACACAGGTGAAATACAGAGGAGAAATCAAATGTGCCACACCCATTTCTGACCCGCCAGAACTGAAGAGAGTTAAAGAAAACCAAAAGAACATCAGCAATGTGTGATCTTCCCCTCCATGAATTGTTACATGTGGTCTATTTAAGTGAAAAGATTGGGTTTATTTGGGTTATAACATGGAGCTAATGGTTGTTTTATATACTCTGACAAATCAGTCAGAGAAAATGACCATACACACATAATTACAGAGGGCAGTCATGTTTCTCTCTTGCTCTAATTGATACATGATTATATATTTGGATGCTTGGCTATCTCTAGGCCTTGCCTTTATATCTACTGATCTAATATGTATTCTCTGCCATTCTTCCTCTCCTAACCCCAATTCAAGGCATCTAACTTTTTAAAGTAGCTTTGACCACTGCTATCATGAAACTTCCTTTCCCAAAGTGTATAGCTGGGCATTTTCACAGAACTTTAACTTGTCTCTCTCACCTAAGCAACCTATTCAGAATTATCATCTCTCTCATGGAGCTATCATTCTGCAGTGCTCCATTTTCTTTAACTAAATACCCAAGATAAAATTTGAAAGATAATATTTTCTAATGAGTTTTTGAAAATCATTTGGAATATTATTTCTTAAAAATATCATTAAATATATTTTCTAATAACTAAAATTTTGAATAGTGATGGACTCTGTGGTCCCCATTTCCTCTCAATAAAGAGCAAAGAGAGTGGTGATAAAAAATTAAATAGCTATAAGTATTCAAAAAGTCTCTTGCCTTTTATGGTTAATGCAGGAGGAGGGATCTATTTAAAGTCATACCTTATTCAAAGTAACTCCTCTGTAGTTAATTACTTATAATATGCTACAAATAGTGCTGTTATAGATAGTGACAACTTCAAAAGGTACTTATAATTATCATTCAGGGAAAAATAGTTCTATGAACATTCTTATGGAATAAAGCTTTTTGTGATTAAATAGATGTGCTTTTTAGCTTAGCTATGACATTCACCCTGAGGAGTAACTAACTACTGCTGCACTAACAACTACTGCAAGAATTAATAATTCAAATAGGTGATGATTAATGATTCTGACTATAAGAGTATGTCTGCCCAAGCTAGTTGTTTCCCTTTTTAATTTTACCTTCCTCAATGGTTCTCTGAAAGCAAATAATTGAATGCTATCTGATCATGTACTGCTTAAATTAATATTTGGAACTTCTATTTGTTCTATAAAATAATAGGTTCATTATAAGGGACAACTAGGCAAAGCAACTGCCATAAGTGTCACTCCAGAGATAGAAAGAGTCAAGAGGAATCAAGAAAATATTAGCTCGGCAAGTAGTGCTTTGGAATTTTTTCTTTCTTTCTTTTTAAAAATGAAACAATACTTTCGATTCCCTTCAGATATAAGCATAGAGTTAGATCTAAAATTAAGCAATCATTTCTTATTGCTTACTTTAAAAAAACAATTTTGAACTTATAAGAATATATTGTTTTAAAAAATAATATGCATGTGTATGGATGTCTTTCAGATTGAAAGAGCCTCAGATAATTGAAGAGTCTCCTAAATGAGATCTATAGACTCCAGAATTCAGCCAAAGGATCTACAGTTGAGATACATAGATATCTATGTATAATGTACTATGTGTCTCCATGTGTACATCCACATATGGATAGATGTATCAAGACATAAAAAGGCATCAGGATGTAAAACTTATAAAATAAATGCTATGATGACTGTGAGATCCTAGTTAATTTGATGAACTTAAAGTATGAGGCCATTATTTGGAACTTTGAGTATGTCTCCTTGATTCCTATTTTATGTAGGATAAATGCAATGTATCTATGCTATATATACATATGTGGGAAATATAACATTTACAGAGAAAAGAGAATTTATTTATTTGCTTAAGAATGTGTGTTTTAAAGGTATGTGAAATGTATTCATATTAAAGACTGTTTGTAAATGAGGAAATTAGGTTTATGTGTGTCAGGGCAAGCGAGAGTGTGTGTATGTGAGATAGAATTTATGTGTGAAAGAAAAAGAGATACACATGTTGGGTCTTAATAATGTGTTTTGAGATTGTCTTTTAAAAGATTATGGGTATCATTTAGAATGTTCTGTAATTCCTTGAGATTTAATATAATCAGTATTATTTTAAAATAGAGCAGCACATCTCCCTGTCTCTATATAACTATAAAATATATCTAAATATATAGTACTGATGAGAGGTACTATGGAGTAGTACATAGTGAACCAGGCCATCGAGCGAGGTGGACCCCAGTTTAAATTCCAGCTTTGACCCATATTGGCTAAGTGATCATTTAACCAGTTAGTGCTTTGGATAATTCTCTAATGTTATAAACTGCATAAGTTACTAATGCATTTCCTGACAAGGAATACCATATATTAATGAATTCCCCCTCCTATCTCACAACACACACACACACACACACACACACACACACACACACACACACACATAATGGTATAGATATGTATTTGAACACAAGTTCATCCTTCTTTTAGGTGCAGACCATGTGTTATAGACAAAAAAATTTGTGCTATGAGAAGATATTTTTCTTAGCTAGGACCAAGTGACTGGTATTCCATCAATGCTGCAGGGCAGAGTTGCATTTTTGGCCTTGGAAAATGGTATTACTTTTAATGTATTAAAATTTTTAACGATGTTATTTTAACTAAGGTGTTGAAACAATTCAATCCATCTTAATGTGAATACATATTGTCACATCATCTATGCAAATCAGAATAATCAATTAGCCATTGTCTGTAAACCAAAACTCCCAACAAAAAGCCATTTTTAAAGGTATTAAAAATAGGACTGTGTTGGTAGTCATATGGTAAACATATAGGAATGTCTTCTTTGGACAGCATTTTTTTTCAGTAAAACTTGTGCTTCAATATTGAATTATATATATATATATATATATATATATATATATATATCTTCAGGTCTATAATAATTGACTCTCTAATCTGTCTGATAAAAGATGGTATTCCATTTTTAAGTGCCAAGAATATATGAGCTGTTCCTGGCACATCCAGGAGATTTTGCTGCCTGAAGAATCAGTTTTTAATCTGATTTTAAGATTTTAAAACCTGCAGATTGCCACTACTGTTAAGGGAGTCTAAAAAATATCTTCCACCTAAATTACTTTTTAGCTACAGTTGTGAAGAAGTAAAAGTAGTTGAATCATGCAGCCATTTTTTAGAACTGTCTTTCCATTAATCCTTATTCCCAAGAGAGGAAGAGAAAAGGGGAAATGGAATACAGATAAGAAGCCACTATGTGAGCACCCATCTGTATTCTAGGGGTGTATGAGGAAAAACAAATATAGTACCTTTTAGGATTGACTTCTCCTTTATCTGTCTACACCAAGAACCAGTGGAACAGATGATAACAAATGGTTTTTGGTCACCCATATAACTGTCTATTTAGCAGAAACAGTTCCAGATGAGTGTAAGTGTGTGTATAAAATCATTTGGAATCATTTTTGGAGCCTCTTGAGACTATTAATCTGAAAAGAAAAAGGTGGCTTTGGCTATGGGTGAGTGCTGATTGACAATTTCTTGAGCAAATTGTAAATATTTTTAAGTATGTTGTATATCATTTATATTTTGAAAGGGAATAGGAGAAGAAGAAAATATAGAATTATGTGTGTGTGTTTAAAATTTAATTGTGTTTTATTCTAAATTTGTCTTGGTTGTTATTGCTTTACAGGTTAAATACACCCAGGATCAGAAACACATGAAAGGTAGACCTAGTTTGCTTGTGGATACTCCTGGACTGAGGCATGTTAAAGAAACTCAAAACAATATTTCTATGGTAGGGTACAACTGTCTGACTTCTCACGACCAATGTATACTAAAGAACATCATTGCATCATACCCTGAAGTAGCTAGTTCACCACTAGCTGGATAATGATTAAAGCACACTTTGGGATTGCTCAGTTTGCCTTTTGGTGAATTTTCTAACTGCACTGAAATGTAATGGAAACACTTAGAGTTTCAATAAAATGATTTTCTCTACCAGTTGATTTTTGCCTTTTTATTTTCAAATTTCAAATTCCTTCTGTCCTTTGAATGCCTCGTGTGACTGACAAACTGCCTGGACCACTTATGTTTGGGGTTGAGTTTGGATTTAGCATGTTTGCATGTTGCAGTGCATCTTTCAAAGAGCTGTTTGTGTTTTATTACCATGTTAGGACATTCAGGTTTATAATCCAATTGCTTTATGGGTCACTAACATTTTTATTTGGATAACTTTAAGGCACTATTAATAAGAAATGGTTGAGCAATAGGAACTTAATTCACAGGTATTGTTTTAATGAGCACTTAGAAAGTAACTACAGTAATATATGTGCATATGTGTAGCTTAAATATATATATATACTTGTATATTTTTAACTTTAAAAAGCATATATATACATATATTTAAATTTGTATATTCATATCTTCAATATATATTTTAAAATTTATGACTATACATATAATAAACATATGTATAAACATGATTTTTGGAGTTAAATGAGATTTAAATGTATGTGTATATATTGGTTAAAGATATGCACATATATTTCTGTAGTTGCATTCATAACTTCAAAAATATATAGTTTTGAAATTATAAATGTGTAGGTTTAAAAATTTATATATGTGTTTATTTTGACATTATAAATATATAGGTTTTAATGTAATTTTAAAGTTCTTCTCCGTGAGCCCTCGTAATAATTATCTCAGTAATTAAAACACTTAAAAATCAGTATCATCACTCAAATTATGAAGTTATCAGAAGAGTGTATGACAAACTATAGGGAAAAAAGAATATTGATTTAGACATTTAAAAATATGTACATGGGAAAAATTATTAGTTTTTATCTGTGTAATAATTGTAGAAAAATCACCATATGTAGGCAGGCATCCATAAAATAACATTTTTGCCTTACTCATCATTCTATGGAATAAATTGCAGCAGGGTCTGTTTTTCTTCCCCCTTTTCAGGTAAAATATCATGAAGACTTTGAGAAGACAAAGGGCAGAGGTTTTACTCCAGTTGTAGATGACCCGGTAACAGAGAGGGTGAGGAAGAATACCCAGGTTGTCAGTGATGCTGCTTACAAAGGTATACATCCACAGATTGTGGAAATGGATCGGCGGCCTGGAATCATTGTGGGTAAGCTGACTTCAGTGGAAGGACTACTTATGGTGAAAGGGAGGTCCTAAATTGAGAATTTGTCTCCTTAAGGCTTTAGATGTATTTTACATGGTAGTTTATTCCAAATAGATCCTACTTAAAGTAGCACAGCTATTGAGACTGTATTTTTTCAGGCTAGGTGAAACTTTTCAGAATTCCTTGCATATAAAAGCTGGAAAATATCTCTTAAAAGTATATTTTAATATTTAATATTAGAAAATCTATAATTCATTTACAAATCTATTGGGGAGGCGATAGTTTTGATGCCTTTTTGATATGTCCATATTGGTCTTTGCAAATGATAATTGCTTAGCAAAAATACTAAAAATATCTTTTTTTGAGGCACTATAAATGTATTAATGTATTAATTAAGCCATGAAAAGATATTCTTCATGAGTTTTCTCTTGCTCTAATGGGAGTAGAATTCTCTCAAAGCTCCCTTTAATCATCTTCAGTGTGGGGTTCCTGCTAAGAAGGAACATTACAGTGGCAGCATCCTCAGAGAGGCTATTTACAGGGGTGATAATTATACACATTTCTAAAAAGGCATTTTGGAATATCAATTTTAATATTGCATACAGAAGGAGTAAATGAGCTGTTCTCTAGAAATATGTAAATAAAACTGACAGTCTTTATCACTTGAACTTTTAAGATTAAGGAGAATCATTTACTATTTTAGGAGATTCTTGTCACTAAAATAGGAATAATTCTATTGACTTAAAAATAAAACATGCCAAAGTCAGAAGACCAATTATTGTGAGCTGTTCTCTTGACTCTGTTTTGTGATTTTACTTGATATAAATAGACAGAAGAAAATCAGCATGGAATGAGGGAATAGAGAGTTAGCATTGGAATCAGGAAGATCAGGGTTCAAGTCTCTCCTCTGACACAAATTAGGTGTGTAATTTTGGACAAGTAACTTAATCTCTTGAAGTTTTAGGCAATTCTCTAGGGCTCAAAACACTAGAAATGGTACAGACTTACATTGGTAGGGAAAGATCCTTGCTGAGAGTTTTACAACAATGAAATAAAAATAAAGAAGAAAAACTGATTCTGTCCAAGTCCTACTTACTGTCTCCTTATTGTATAAAGGTGAAAATGTGTTCTTGAAGACTTTGTCAGAAGAACATAAGATCTGGCAAGACATGCAAGGTTAAATGGATTTTGAGATGTTTTTGTCTACTATTGAGACATTACTAAATACTTGAGAGAAATCAACAACTTGTCTGTAATTTATAATATTGTAGTATTACATTGGAACTTTTGGAAGTTGAATTTTCCCAGATTATACACATCAATATGTGTTAGGAGTAGGTCTTGAATCTGGGTTTTCTCAGTTCCAAGTATGATCCTATTCATCATGACATTATGCTTTTCTTTTGCTAGTTTAAATTAAGTAAAAAAAAATACAGTAAGTAGGAGGAAAGTTTCTGGAAGTGGTTCTTCTGCCTTTGGCATGCATTATTTTAAAGTCAATTGAAGAGATAATAATTCCTGGATTTTACTATTGGGTCAAAAAAAGTGAGTATGGAGAAGTACTTGAATATATTTTGCTAAATTAAAATTGTATTTACATTTAATTTTGTAAAAATTGAATAATCAAATACCTGATTGTTTTAAGGTGTTTTCCCCCTTGCAACTAAATTTCTAGCAGTGAAATTCCTGTATAAATAACTCTTTGTTTTTTCTAGTATTGATCATAATTATAATGCCAACTTAGATTTAAGATACATATTCTACAGCTAAAGAATAGCCTTAAGTCTGAAGTTTTTGGTTCAGGAATGAAAGAAGTCATTCTCAGCCACAGAAACAACAGATTCCAGGAGAACCTGTGAAATTTCTCCCCTACAGCTCACATCCTTGATAACTTAAAGGTAGCATGCTGAAGTCTCCAAGAAGATAATTTCCTACTTCTGACACTAGTTATGTGATCACGACCATATTCTCTGACTTTCTTAAACCTTAGTTTTTCTCATTGGTTTTGGTATACTGAACAATAGCTACATATCTATTTTGCCTTCTGTGGAAACAGTAACAGCAAAACCTTTCTTTTTCAATCTCATTGTCTCCTATGGCAAGATTATCTGTAGGAAATTTTGCAACCATTTTGGAGAAGGGATACACATATGTGAATTTAGAGACATGTATCTTTGTCCTCTATGAAACATTTATTAAAGTGAGCATTCCCAAAACATTTGCTTCTGATATAGTGGAGAGTATATTTTTCTAGACAAAAACTTCTCAGTGTTTTCTTATGAGTCAGTAAATTCATTCTACCTTAAAATACTTCATCCAGTTTAGTATATGGTGAGAAAAAGACTTGGCACTCAAACAATACAGTACAATTAGGAAATACTTGCCTTGTGTGGACATGGGCCATGCTATAAAAGGTTTTATAGGTTTACTGATGATTACATCAAAAAGCACTTAAGTTATCCTCCAATTTAAAAAAAAAGCCTTTAAGATAAACAGAGAAATTTAAATTTAATCACACAGTTCTCTTAACAAATACTTGTGAAAATGAATGTTTGTCAGCTCATCCCAAGAATACAAATATCTCAGAAAAACTATCAGAAAAATCAACAACAACATGAAACCACCTGAGTTCTTATTGCTTTTCTTTTCAGGGAATCATTCTCATTTTTCTCTTAATTTTTTTTTTTTTTAATTTCTTTCTTTCGGTGAAAGACCTTAAAGTTTGGCGTACTGATCCTGGCTCTATCTTCGACATTGATCCGTTGGAAGACAATATTCAATCTAGGAGTCTACATATGCTTTCTGGTATTACTCATATTTTGAGTTCTTCCATGTTGGCATGGTTTTGTCCCCAAAATAACCCTCCCCTCATAAGCATTCAGATTCAATTATTCTGCTGTGAGCTTTAAAAACATTTTTAAAAATCATGACTTTGATATGAATTATTGTTTATAGTTATATATTTCTTGAGAATAGATTTTAATCATTGATATAAGTGATACCTGATAAAAGCACTTTTATTAAAAACTACATTGGAATGCCCTATTATTCCTAGATTCAATCAAGAGTGTAGAGTTCCCACTCATCTGCTTTTTATTAGTAAATATGATTTCAGTAGACTTTCTGGATTCACAAAAAGAATTATTTGGATTTTACTAAGCTTTTGAGACATAAACTAGGTTTAAATTTTGAAATACACTGTAACTGTTTTCAAATCCTATTATAAGACTTTCAAGTAAATACTATAGAGATTCTTCTAGAACTTGAATAATCTTTTAAAATTGAATTTATTTTTGGTCACATTCAAAAGGATACAATATTTAAGCATTTTAAAAGAGAAAACTATAGTTTCACTTAATCCTGAAAGTTTACTCTTAGGCTTTGATTAACTTAAAATGAATAACTTATGGATAAGGTTTGTGTGACTTTTAACTTATTCTGTCATCTCTAAATTAAAGGTACAGGGAATGGAGGTTTGTAGTGATAACCGTTTCTCAAGAAACTGTCATTTTGCATTTTAGACTTCTAGACTGTGGAGGTTTGACGGTCAATACAAATATTACAGTGAGTCAAACTAGATGACACCAAGGATTTACATCCTCTTTGCTAGATTTGGTTATTGACTTTGATCACGCAGTCACAGATCGAAATCCTCTTGTGATCACTTTTATCTGTGTAGGCATTCAGATTTACACACACATATATACACACATGTTTATATGCATATGTATATGTGTATGCATATTGTATACACACAGAGATAGACAGCATTTAACTTTGTGAATTTGAGAATGTTTTGATATTTTTTTTCTTAACCATTCCCTATTAGTAGAAATTCAGATTGTCACCAGTATTTTCCCAGTTAAAGAAAAGTTTTTTTTTTTTTTAAAGAAGCCCATTCTTTTTCCCCTAGGCCTACCAAAATTAAAGGTAGAAAATTAATAAAAAAAATTATTTATTTTCTTTATGTGCCCAGGGAAGATAATATTGTACAGAGAAATAAGTGTTGCCTTTAAAGTTAGAAGATCTACCTCCAAAAACTGAATCTACTATTTAATACCTGAGTGACCCTAAGAAACTTATGTTATCTCTCTCAGCCTCAATTCTTTCTGGCCAAAATAAAAAGCTAAAGTGGTTTACTTCTGTAGGCCCTCAGTTTCAATTTGCATTCATTGGTTATAGAGAATAGAAAGTAGGACTTTGATGGCTGAAATTCAAATATTAGGTTATTGTCTTTTCTTGTTAATTTTTAATTTTTTTTCCATTTCTTTCTGTTCTTCAATCATGTAACCATATACATGAACATTCTTTTCTTCCAAATAGAAAAGGCAAGTCTCTACAGTAGACATCGATCTCATTCAACCAGTACCCTTGGTGTAGGACTAGGGGATGACAAGTCAGAAATCTCTGGGACAAACCCTAGCTTTTCCTTCTGCAGTGAGATAACAAGACCATCTGATGAAGGAGGAGGTATCAGATCTTTCCCAAATAGACTAATTCATTGATAATTTGTGGCACTGTGCATGACTTCGATTCTTAACACATCTTCACATGTGTATATATGTATAAATATCTGGCTGTTATTATAGTTGGAAACTTGAAAAGAACTTCTGCAAGCTTTGGGTGTGCTCTCCTAACATGCTCTTTGGCACATACTTTCTTCACTCCACTTGTGTGTTAACGAAGGTACAGCTCTGATGATCTGAAGGCCCTCCTTTCTTCATTAGTCTCAAAATATCTACTGGGTGCATCTATTTTAGAACATTAAAATGGTTGACATGAATATTAAACATCCGTGTGTGCCAAATAGGCCCATCAAGTAGCATCAAAACTGGCCAGAATAAAATGCATAATTCATTCTTGATTTCCCATAGGAATGTCCATATTACAATAGCATTTAAATGTCATATACTTCTAAGTGTATGAGGGAATATTAGTCCAAAGTTAGAATAGGTCTAAAAAGTAATCAGAAGTCTGTAAGAATTGTAATCATTATTAAAAATATAGTTATTGGGATTGGAATTTTTTTTCAGGTGTAGAAAGTAAAAGGGTTTCTTTCTCCTTATCTTTCCTTTCCTTTTCTTCCTCTCTTCTTCCATGCTCCTTTTGAAATTATATTTGTTTTTGGAGATGGTGAAGAAGGGTAGGTTGTTTTTTCTTCATTTTTTAACAAGAGACTTCTGAAGACTATAATCTTCCACAGACAGAATCAGAAGAATGAATCTCTCCCATGGAATATCAGGAATAAGATCAAATAGTGCAGGAGACATTTGGGGTTACAGTGGCTTATTATGTATTATGTATCTTAGTATAAATGTCACACTTACCAATCAAGTTATATTATGGTGATGCTTTGATGATTAATTTTCATTCTTGTAACTAGACATTAAACATACCAACAAAGTAGTTAAAGATCTAGTGAGATATTTTATACCAAGAGCATATGGCTTGGACTCTCATTTAGATTTCATATTTTTCAGTATGCGTATGTAAAATAGGAACTTTTTACCATTTGTTTTACGTAAACTAAGTTCACTCAATTGAAATTTGCTCAGTTGAAATAAGCAAATATGCAGATTTTGTTTTAAAAATAAAACAGTCCCATTTATTGATTTTTAAGTGTAAATTTATAGTGTTTGAATAATTTTCCATGAAATAATTGGGTTTGTTTTTGGTTTTGCTTTTTCATTGCTTGGGAGTGTGTTTGTTTGTTTTTCCTGTGACATAAAAGCAGAGTTGACAAAGGAACCTAAAAATGGAAACAATTTTCTTGCATTTATGCTGGTGTATTCAAGAGGAGTAAGTCAAACTCTGCCCTTTTTGGTTACTTTTAAATTGAACAATTTGAAATGTTTGTTCTGAGGTCTGATCAGGAAGTTTTCAATTGAAACTTTTGCAGCCTAGATGCTGTCTGGTAATGACAATTTTTGAATATCTTTGGTTTTCCTTAGAAAACTTATCCAACATTTAAGTGCATATTCTAAAAATTGAAGTAATTTTAAAAGCAATTTTCATATCTTTTCAGAGAAAAAAGGACAAGACAGGAGTTGTGATATCAGATGTCTTTGTTCTTACATGGTTAAAGAATTTGCATAGCCTTTTTTCTTTCTTGTGGATGATGGCTATTTTTTCAGGATTTGATGGAAATATTGCATCATTTTGTATTGTAAAGATTGGCATCATGTTATAGAAAATTACTTAACACTATATTTCTTTCTCTAGTTCTTGATATCTAAAACCATCTTCTCTTTTTGAGTCTACACAAGGGAGACTATGCTTATTCCTTGAAGGCAATCTATTTAATTTTTTTTTTAAATTAAAGGGTACAATATTTTCACGAGTTTCAGGTTTATTGGACTCACTGAGTAGAGTAAATCCTGATTGTTAACACAAAGGGTTAAGCCATCAGGATTCTTTGATTTTGTGTCTTTGATGTAAATATACTTCATTTTGAACTTTCCCATTTGGTTTTCATGAGCAATTATTCACACATAGAGGCTCTCTCCATTGTTTTTGTTATATGTCTTTTATGATATTTTCCCATCTTGCTTTGATTGTGGAATGTTTTCATTTTCCAGTGTTATTTGGTTGAATGGGATCTGCTCTTTTCAGTTTGGTTCTATTTCCTAATGTTTTAGATTTCTAAATAGTTTACATTTTCATCCCCAATTTTGTTGCTTTTACTTACTAAAGGAAAATTTATTTAACCCTCACTCCATTTTTTAAAATTCTAGATTCTTATTTTAAATGATCATAGTTTTGCCATTAGATTCACTTAATATATTTTAATCTACAAATATTATTGTTTATTGAATCAAATACCATTTGTACTGCAAAAACATGATGTCAACATTTAGATTTTTATTTTCAAAACACTTAAGCCTATCATACATTTACATAATTTCCATCAGCAAAATTTTTAAATGTCATTAAGCACTAGTCATCAATACTAAAATAGTATGGCCATCTCTTTCTATCTTGAGAAATGTGTAATGCGATGTTGATTAATGGTCACTAAAATCTAGTAATGTCAGAACTAAAAGGAAAATTAAATTCCTTTAATAATTTAATTATTTGAACATGATCTTGTGCACTTGAATGGAAAAAAAAATCATTGTATGTAACTGTTGGATTACAAATTATGATCTCAAAATTAATTCAAAATGTATCATGTAAAATAATTTCATGACAAATCTGAAGAAGTAAAAAAAATAAATTAATTTAAAAACTGAAAAAAAAATTTGATCTGACATGCTATTTCTTTACTAGAAATCTACCTAATGGCTCCCTTCCTGTAAGATTTTCTTTGATCTCCTTTTTTTTTTTTTTTTTTTTTGTGTGTCACTTTGCTTATATGAAGCATTTGCGTTGTACTCTTATTTGAAATCTAACACAGTGTTTATACAATCTTTAGTTTAAAAGCAATTTTACATTTACATTCAGTTCTTTTATTTGCTTCTATTTGTCAATGTAAAAGGTGGTGGAATGGGGCAGAATAAGATAATGAAAAGTGATAGCAATGTTCCCAGGAATTAGAAACAGAAACACTACAAATTTGATATTTTCCTTTTTCCAATATTGTGATTTTTTCAATTTTGGGGAAAAAAAAAAGATATGACCTCTCCTTTTCTTTAATTGGCCCAAAGCAAATCCTATTTCATGTGATAATTCAAGTCATCTTTCAATACTGTCCTAAGCAATTGGGAGACAAAGAAAGGCAAGATTGTCCCTGCTCTAAAAAAGTCTCCTTCTAATGAAGGAGACATCATGTAAATATAAATAAGATACAAACAAGATAAATTGGGAGTAAACAGAAGGTAGAGTTTTAATGGGACTTAAAAAAAATCCAAAATGCAAAATTGAGGAAGAAGGACTTTCTAGGACTGGTGAATAAGCCAATGAACATGCATTAACATGGAATAACTGTCTCATTCCAGAAACAGGAAAGAGACCTATGTCACTGCATCACTTGTACATGGAGTGGGAAGAGAGTATAAGGTTTAAGATTGAAATGGTGGCCAGGGAATATTTTATGAAAGGCTCTGGATATCAAACAGATAGTTTTATATTTGAGCCTGGAAGTGATAGGGAGCCACAAACACAATCTCTATGTTCTCTGCAATTTTTCACCTCAAAATATGCTGCCCATTGTATGTAAAGCAAAGTTTCTTAAACTTTTTTTTCCTTTTGTAATCCCTTTTTGCCTGAGAATTATTTATATGACCTGGGATTTATAGATATGTGAAGTGTTTACTGAAAATAAACCATAATTTCATGACTCCTACATTTTTATGTGACCCCATATGGGGTCATGACTCACAGTTTAAAAAGCTTTGATCTCAAGAATAATGTTAAATGTTCTCTAGTATTATCAAGACCTCCCAAGAATGACTGGAAGCATTGTGAATCAATACAGGCAAGGTTAGCATAGGGGAGATAACAAAACCTGTAATACAGAGGCCATCATAGATTTCTTATATGGATCAAACGCATAAAAGTGCTTTGTAATCCTTTCAAGTGCTCTATAAATATCAGCTATTTATAGTAGCTACAGAAAATATGATTGTAATCAACATTTTTAAGAGCCTAATGTGTGGGTATTTTGGAAGGCAATGGGGAACAAGCTAGGAGACATCCCATACGCATACTCCCTCCCCTTTTGAAGTACTTTGCTATTCTTTTCAGGTTGAGGTATTGCTTAATTGTTGGCCAGGTGTAATGTGTTCATAGACTGATTTCTATAATATTGCAGATGGCAGGATATAGAGCAAGAGTATCTCAATCATGTCATTTTTTGATGTAATAAAAGCTACTGAAAAATTCTTAAGCTAAGAAAATGGCGTTTTAGTATTTGTGATTAAGGTTGCTCTCAAATTTATGAAAATTGAAAGAATTGATATATAAAAGACCTTAGTGATGAAAAATTGCAGTGGAAATGGAATTTTTTCTTAATGAAATTCTACTAATGGAATCACACCAGGTTTCTACTTAATTATCCAACAAATATGACCTAAACTATTAAAGGCTCCCAGTTAGCATTGTATATCCCCCAGGGAAGAAAGCCCCAAATCATATTGATGGAATCCAAAGGCTCTATGGAGAATAATAGCAGGAAGTATCACAAGCTTAATATTCTAAATGTGAAGTTGGGAAAAGAACACAACATTAATGGAAAAGCTAGTTTGCTCAGTGGAGCACATGTGTCTTTCATTAATTTTTCCAGATTTATTCCAAGCCATCCACATGCATATATGAAGAACAATTTTGATCTTGAAACTTGAAAACAGTCAAATACTGAGAAATATTTTTCCTATGTGGGTGGGTCAATTAAGAATATTGGCTGTTATTTTTCCATTTTGAAATGTCTAGAGAAGTCTCTAAGTTAGAAGGGATCATATATTACAACTGACTTTATATTCCTGGTTTTCAGAGATAACATGAAAACTGATATTGGTTTTTAAAGATATAAAATGACTTTCAAAAGCTGTTTTTTAAGACCAGATATACACACAGTTTTTAGGCATAGACATATAGACTCAACCATATAAGATAAGAAAGTAGATAGTTAAACATATCTGCATATATTAAATCTAGTTTTGGAAATTGGCTTACCACTTTTAGGTAAGATATGGAACCAGGTGTTCCCACTAATTTATAAGCCACAGGATTGTTAGACTGGCTGATTTGTTTTTGGCTTCATAAGAAATATATAAAAGTATTAGGTGATGTATTGGCTCACTAGGAAGCACATCTTTTGATATTGCTTGGGGTTCTTATCTGGTTTCTGTGCCACAGGCTAGAATCTTCCTCTTGGTTCATTTTTGCCTAGGGTCTTTGTCCTTAATTGTCCCAGAGGCTGATCATTGCTACCACATTACCCAGTGCCATCACCTAAGGTCTTTCCTAGTCTCTGACTTCAGAGACTGCAAATGGACCTGCGTGATTTGTCTTGCTTGGCTTCCTTCAAAACTCATCCAAAACCTTATCTTATACAAAAAGGTGCTGCTTAATGCAAGGGCCTCCCTTCTGAGCTTATTTCTAGCTAATAGTGTATCTATATTGTTTGCACATAGTTGTCTGTATATTGGCTACTCCATAAAATTGTGAATACTTTGAGATCAGGGTGTCTTCCTGCCTTTTGTTGCAAATGTTTATTGAGTTAACTTGATTTATTCATTCTGGGTCTAACTTCATTTCCTATCAGTTCTTCCCAGGTCTCTCTATGATCATATAGGGGGGGTCCTATAACTGGACATGGGAATCACAAAATTATGATTTATTATCAGTAAATATTTTACTTGCATTCCTATTGTATGTACCTATATACCCAGGATCATGTAAAAATTTCTTGAGTGAAAAAGGGTTAAAAGTGGAAAAATTTTAAGAAGTCCTGATCCAGTCCAATGTTCCCTTTCTTCCCCAAAATGAAGAGCCTGAAACTCAAGACTTGTTCAACTTCTTTGTTATTGTACAGGACAGAAGTCATTTTGAAATCTGATTCCCTTGACCCCAGAAATATTTCTCTTTCCATTACAACACACTGGTTCCTACCTCCATGCTTTCCTTGTGTTTAAAACATGCAAACTCTCTATAATTCAGCTTGTCATCTACATGGTATTAAGAAAATTCCAGTGTGTAAGTATGCTCTGTAATCAGCATTATATCTTACCACATAATATTACATATGTTATAACATACATTATATCTAATCATAGATCATAGGTGATACTATTCATATATATCTTAATATATGGGATTCCTTTAAATAACAATAAAATTGCATAATATTTTACAACTCGTAAACAGAAATAAGATCATAGAATTATATCAGAAAGGAGCCTTAGAGACCACTGAATCTAGTCAGTCCCATTACTTAAAAGATGAAAAAAAAGTTAATTTATAGAGCAGCTAAATTACTTGCAGAAGGATTAAACAATTAGTAAGAATCTGAGGAGAGATTTGAATTCATGCCTTCCTAATTTCTAGTCCAGAATTCTATTCATTATATTATGCTGGCAGTATTCTTTTACCTATATGATCTTTGAGTCTTGCAAGAGGTCTGTGCTAAAGATAGGATCCATGTTTTCAAATGAGTTATAATTTTTGATTTGCAAATTGTTGCATAAGTGTTTTATATCATCATCATTATCATTTTCATTTTGTTATTCTGTTGTTTCAACCCAGCTCTTCACAACCCTGTTTGGGGTTTTCTTGACAAACATTCACTGGAGAGGTTTGCTGTGTCCTTCTCCAGATTATTTTATAGATGAGTAAACTAATGTAAACAGGATTGAACAGCTTGCCCAAGATCATACACTTACTAAGTATTTAAGGCTAGATTTGAACTCATTAAGATGTGTTCTTGATCAGGACTAGTGCTCTAGGTACTATGGTTCCAGCTAACTGCCCCATCTTCATCCATCTTTTTGGAGATGAGAAAACTGTACATGTCGACTATAGTTGGATTTTGTTCCTTTTGACTATAAGGTTCTGTTCATGGCTGAGAGAAAGACCATGTCCATTGTTTGGGGCTACTATTTGTCTCTGGATTTGGGCTCTATTCATGTTCAGTGTAGTGATATAGACCTGTTCCATAACAGATTGCTTAAACTGTATGCTACTTTTAGGTGTTTTAATTATTAATTTTGTTGTTACTAAGCAACAAATTTAGAGAAATTACCATAATAATTGAAGAATGGAAGTGAGAAAGTTGACATTGATTTTTTTAAAGTCAATTTTCATTCTTCCAAGTTCTCCTTTTGGCTAGTTTCTATATTTTTTTCTATTATTTCTACATTTCTATTAAAAAGTTGTCCATTTGCCTGAGCTAGACAAAGCTTTGTTTTCAGACTAAAATCAATAGATTTTGCTTGGAAAAATTTGGCCTTGTCAATTACTCAGTCAAGAATTTATTTAATAGGGCAGCTAGGTGCACTGTGGATAGAGTGAGAAGGACTCATTTTCATGAGTTCAAATCTGTCTCAGACACTCATTAGCTATGTGACCCTAAGCAAGCCACTTAACACCGTTTGCCTCAGTTTCCCTAAAAATGAATTGGAGAAAGAAATGGAAAACTACTCTATCATCTGTCCTCAAACGAAAAAAAAAATGCACCAAAGAGTTGGAAATAGGAATTGAAAACAACTACACAACAACAATTTATTAAGTATCTTCTGTATTCCACCTATTGTACCAGGTCCTAAGGATTAAAAAAAAAAAAAAATTCTGGTTCTTGAAGAGCTTATGTTTTCTAGGAGGAGACAAAAAAAAAGTACACACAAAAATATTTCACAAATAACTATCATAAAATATATAGAAAATAAATTCAAGATTATTTCACATCTCCTTAGCCAATCTTTAGCTGGGGGTACAAAAAGTTCTTGTACATGCCAGATATACTACTTTCTTATAGTTTCCCCAAAAGAATACTCCTTTAATTTCTCCACTTAGCTTTGGGAAACATCTCTGCCTTTAGTTCTTTGCTCCTTGAATAAAAATGAGTCTTTCTATGTTCTCTTTGGGATTTCTCTTCTTGAGCTGCAGACTTGTCATACAATGACCTCAGTCATTTTATTGAAGAACTTGAGGCCTTAACTTTAAATGTTTACTTATTTTCTTTGCCCTAGTTAGTTTGAAATCAATTATTTTAAACATCTGCAAGTCTAACACTGGCCTTGCAATGAGATTAGCTTCTTAGATTACATCTGACATGTGAGCTTCCTCTTTTGTGAAGGTCCTATGATCTAGAATCACAAGTTCTAAGCTGTCCTCGAATAGTTCAGATCTCCTTGAGGATTGTCTTTTGCCACTTTTTGTATCTCTGGCAGTGAGTAGAATGCCTGGTTCATGGTTGGTGCTTAATAATGTTTACTGATTGGACAGAATCTTGACTGCCTACAAAATTTAAGATATCCAGGTTCCCCTGTGGACCAAGGAAAGATCCTAATTGCTCACATTGCTACTAATGTATCACATATTTCTTGATTGAGCTTTTCTCCCTGTTCAAACTCTGTGGCAGTGGTGATCTTTTCAATAGTTCCTAGTCTCACTAGTTCCAAATTTATGCATAGAAACAATATCACCAATGTGTTTTGAATTGATTAATAAGATCTAGACATCTCAGAGGACATCCATTTATCTTCTAGAAGAGAAAACTGAGTTTGAGGAAGGTTATGACTTTGGTTATGTTACCCACGTCGTAACTGCTGCCAAATCCTATGATTCCCACCCAGGTTTTCTAACTTTAGAAGCAATGAACTTTCTACTTTCTTGACCCTTCTTCTTTGTTTTCCCCCCTTGGATCTTGATGTTCTAAATAATCTTTCAGGACCTTTACTTCCACTCCACCACCCCAATGATTTCCTTCTAGTCCCCAGCTTTTATGGAAAACACAGGGACAAAATTATTGGAACATAGAGAACATCAATCAATGAACCAAGAAGGATTTTTTTAAGAGTCTCTATGTGTCCAGTTCTGTGCTGAGAGTTTAAGATACAAATACAAAGAATGAAATTACCTCTACTAGCAAGAAGTTAACATTCTAATATCAAATACATCCACCTGACTATTACCTCACACTATGAACAACATCTGTTAACACTGGCTAACAGAGGTCAAATTAAGTGACCAGTGCAAGGCCACACAGCTTGGTTGTGATGGAATTGTATGTAATTATAATCAGTCACATATTTTGTGTCTCATGTCCAGCGCTATTTTCAGGACATACAGCTGCTACATTAAACCTTTCCACCAAGAGTATCTAGTGCCAGATTTGGAGTTTATGAGATCTCTTAAGAGACTTTAAGCATTGGGATAGCTTATTCTGATGGATCACATGCACGTGTGAATTTAAAATCTGTAACAAATATAATGTAGGCAATACTTTTCATTTAATATATTCCCAGGATACACATTATATTTAATAATGGTGTAGTAGGAAGTTATTTCATCCTATTTGCTTGTTACTTAGTTCTATGAAAAAGCCTGGGCCCTGTCAGTTTAGAAATTTAGAAAGAAAACTTGCAAGATTTTGTCAAAGATGATATACTGCCAAGGAAAGTGAAAAGCTTATCATGAGCTAGCTGACTCTTTAGCGTTAGTCTGTCCATGCTGAAAAATCAGGTCAGATGGAATACTTAAAGAGTCCAAACATATATTTTTTAGTCCCTTTCATCCTGCTGAAAGCTCAGCCTCTGTCAAAAATAATGTTTTAGTCACTGTAAAAATATGCATAGGTCAAAGTTATTGTTCTCTTTGGGTACAGGAACTTTGGGCTGTGGAGGGGACCATAGTTATATTAGTCAGAGGATTATGCTTCCCAAGACTCTAAGTTTGTAAGGAAACTTTGGTCCATCCTCCCCTAATGTTACTCTTATTTCCTTATTATCACAATGTGTAAAGTTTATCCTACTTTGGACTCCTGAAATGACACCCTAGAGAAGCAAAACTAAGGGAAAAAATGATAAGCACAGTTTAAACCTTAACAAAAGGATAAATAGTTGTAGCAAATAAGAGACAATGCTGGGATTTAAGAGTTTGTCATCTAGCTTTATTTAAACAAATTGTAGTATAATTAAAAGGGCACTGGAGTTCCATTAGAGTGTGACCTTTTTGAAGGCAGGGATTGACTTAAGTCTTTGTATCCTCAGAATTTAGTATCTGGCACATAGTAAGTGCTTAACAGATGCTTAGTGACTGAGTTTGGGTACTAGTTTTCACTTATGTTTATTAATCTTTTTGAAATTCCATTTCCTCATCCATAAAAAAGAAATGATATTTGTCTTATCTGATTCAAGGAATTTTTCTTAATAATTTGGGAGTCTTAAAATGCTATCGTAATTAGGGATCTCTGGTTGACTACTAATCTTTATACAGAGTACTCCAGCTCCAAGCTAGCATCAGAATAAGAGGGCTAAAGGGCAGAGAACAAGGCTGGAAACCTTTTCATTTCATTTCACTCATTAGGTTATCCAAATGTAAATTATGGAAGTAAATAAAATGAAAAATGAATAGAGACAGTATAAAATTAAGATAGAGTTAGTAGGGAAAAGAATAGATATTTAAAAAAGCTCCCCCCCAAGGGAAGTCCATTTAACCAGATGCTAAAATGGATTTTCACTGAAGAGTTTGAAAATAAGTCTTTTAGAAAAAGTGTATTAATGAGATATAATTTTAATCCTTTCAGGTCACACTATATTTACAAGGTGGCACTTTGATAGATAAAACATGAGATTCCTGGAATGAATTGCAGAAACCCAGTGGTCCTTCTGAGTAAGGAGGCTCCCATTATGGGCAAAGTGCTAGACTTGTTCCCAACTGCAGTATTATTACCTTAGTAATGAGGTTTGGAGTTTACCCAATTGGGATCTTTTACAATCATTTAATGCTTATTTTAAAACTAACAGCATCTTCATGCCTCCTCCAGTCTAGTCATTTTTCAGTTGCATTTCATTAGTTTCATCTTAATTGTTTCGTGGGGGATTCTTTGTCTTTCTCAACAATTTTGGAACTTCTTTGATGTGTATTAAATGAGATGTACAAAACTATAGCCATATGTTAGAAAATATGAAAATGATTCTTTGGGGTTATGCACTATAAAAATATGTCCTTTTTTGAAGTGTGCTTTCCCCCTCATTTAAGATAAAAACAGCACAGATCCATGGCAGCAATTTTTACAACTGTCTCTTCCTCATGTATGTTTTATCTCTAGAGTCTTTTCTTCTTAATTCCTCTGCAGAATTTTGACACTGTGAATATTCCTTCCTACTAAATATGCTTTACTTTCTTAGTTTTAGAGAGGTTACAATCTTCTGCTTCATTTTCTACCTCCTTAAACATTGCTTCTTCATCTTTCTAATTGGTTCTCCTGGTTTTTAAATGTGAGCTATAACCCAGACATCTGTCCTTGGTTTGCCTTGTTCCACAACCTCTCCCACTGACATTTTCATTTCTTCCCATGAGTGCAGATACAGCTTCTGTGCTAATGATCCCCAAATCTTCCCCTCCATCTTTACCTTTCAACAGCTACTTCCAAATGATAACATGGTACCTCTTCCCACCTAACAATCCACTTCAAACCCAGTAAGTCAAAAACCTAATTAAATATCTTCCATCTTATAAATGTTTGTTCCTTCTGTCTTCATCATTTCTGCTCGAGTACTGTCTCACCATGTTGGTAACCTTAGAGTTGTTTTTGACTTGTCTTTCTTTTTCACTTTCTATATCCAGGCAGTTATCATATCCTGGTAATGCTACCTCTGCAACTTCTCTAGCAACTTTATCTTCCTTTCTACTCTCACACCCTATTACCACCCTTGTCATCATTATGACCCACTATTCCAATAGATTGTCTCTAGATCTTTCTTGCTCTGCTTTGCCTCATCCTCCTGTGGTTTGATTAATCAGAGAACACCATTATAAACAAACCTGATGCCAAAATGTTCAGTAGATGACTATTACATGTCAAACAAAATTGATGTTTTTTTTTTTTTTTGGTTTGACCAATCATTAAATAGTTCTTTTTTAAAACACATTTAAAAATATTTTATTTTTAACTTATGGAGTAAAGTAAGCATTTCCATACCAGTGTAATAATAAAAAGATGATTGCATATGAAACTGCAAATCTACTATGTACAATTTATTATTCCTTTTAGATATACATCAAAGTTATCAAGTAAATTTCTTCTTTCCACTTTTGTATATGTCAGGCTCTTTGCTAAGTTCTACAATTTCCAATCTTATTTCATAGTTACCCTCCCTCCCACCATGAATTCTGTGCTCTCATATGACACAACTATTCTTTTCCTCCAAAGGCATTCTATTATCTCTTGCTTTGTCCCTTCTTTCCTCTTCCATATATCACTATCACTCAGAGTTTTTGTGAGAATCAGATGAGATAACTATAAAAGACAATTAGTCCAAAATTAGAAAACTATGTAAATGCTTATTCCTTCTTTTCTACCCCTCCCATCCCTCTGCTTTTCCTTATGTCTGGGATATTTTCCCTTTTGCTAAGGACAGGTCTTCAGGCCTGTTGAATTTCTAAATATGCTTTAAACCCACTCCACATCTCTTAGAGGCAGTACAGTGGTACAGAGTGTGGAGTTGGAGTCAGGAACACCTGAGCTCAAGACCTGCCTTACACACACTAGCTGGATTGACGCTGGGTAAAGCATTTCATCTCTTATACACTAATAACAACTTCATGGAGTTGTAAGGATCAAAGAAAACACATATGTATATGTTTATATTTGGGCAACTAGATGATGTAATGGGTAGAGTGCCAGACCTGGAGTCAGAAGGACCTGAGTTCAAATCTAATTTCAGACACTTCCTATCTCTGTGACCCTGGGCAAGATACGTAACCCTGTTTGTTTCATTTCCTCATCTGTCAAATGAGTTGGAGAAGAAAATGGCAAACCATCCTATTACCTTTGTCAAGAAAATCCCAAAAGAACTTATGAAGAGTATAACATGACAAAACATATTTATATTTAATGAGCATGATATGCATGTATATTGTTATATAATTAAATACATATAACATATATGTAGCATTTTGTAAACTTTAAAACTCCATGTAAATATTATGTTTTATTATTAAATTTCTTGCTTTGATAGTGACTTCTGGTCCCCATTTTGTTTATCTTATTCAATCATTTCATTTATATCTAACTCTGTGGGATCCCACTTTTGGAGTTATCTTGGCAAAAATATTAGAGCAATTTGCCATTTCCTTTTCCAGCCCATTTTACAGGTAAGGAAGTTGAGGCTAACAAGATTACACAGCCAGTAAGTGTCTGAGCTAAGACTGAATTCAGGGAATGAGTTTTCCTAAGTTCGGGTCCAGAGTTTTATCTACTAGCAGCCCTACCTGTCTGGCCCCCATACTAGACAGTAAACATTTACCCTATTGTATTGACCACCTACTCATTAAAGCACCATATTTTCTTTAGCTGCCATTGAATCATCTTTTGGTTGTTAGTTCATAATATTGTGGTAGATCTGCTCACCGCAATGTTAATTTCTGTGTAACAGATAAAAATTTTTGAAGCATGTTTGTTCTTATCCTAATGGAAATCCAGTGACATGGACTTCCAAATTAGATTTCCATTTTGCTAACTCTTCATTGACTAGACCCTATTTTGGCTCAATGTATTGTTGGTTTTTTTTTTTTTTTTTGGTTAGAATTATTTAGCTTCATTCATATTTGTAGCTGATTCACATTTACTAGGTCACCTTTTCTGTAGCCATATTTTACTTTTCCCTTCTCTTCTCCCCTCATTAAAATCTTCTTGTCCATTTTTCAGTTTTTTCTTTTTATCTCTTTGAGAACAAAAACCAAATAGGAAATAGCCTCCCTTCAAAAGTTCATAAAATAGACTTTATGAGTGAGTGTTGTAATTTTAATACTTCAGAAGATCCCCAAAATAAGCCTAAATTCACCATATTTCTTGGGGCTTGAGCCACCTTCCAGGTCTTTAGTCAATCAGTCGTGCTTCAGTGAAATGAATTTTGAGTTCCATCTATGTTTTTATTATTGCCTTAGGTTAACTACAACTATTGTTTGTTGTTTGTGCAGATGCTGAAATTAAAGTCTCTAACTTAAACTTTGGGGCCGCAAGATGGCCATGTTTTCATGTTTCTTTTATTGCAGCAGTGATCCAGCATGACAACCGGTTCATAAAAGTATACTGGGAATTTTCCCACAGATGAAATATTTTTTAACCATTGTAGAAGTAGAATAGTCTCCTATTTTTCCTAATTCCATGTATTCCTTAGTTCCTTAGTTTAGGAGGGCTGTGATACAGATGGTGGATATCCTTCAACTAAATATGTATAATAAGTCTGGATTTTGATATGGTTTCAAATTCTTTTTTTAAAAATATGTTTCTTTATGTTTTCTTTAGTTGCTAAGAGAACTCAAGCACATAACATAGCACTAAAACATCATCTTCATTATTGGTCAGTTTAAGAATATGGTTTAGAAGTGCCCCTAAATGGAATTCCAAATAATCACAAATATATTTTAATTTCCCCAATTTCTTTTGTGTGAACAAGATTACTTCTGTAGCAATAAAGGAAACTTTCTTATTAGGGAAATGGCATTAGTAAGCATGGTGATAGCTTTCATTTATGTAGTTCTTTAAGGTTTTCTATAGAGTTTTAGAATTGTAATCTCACTTCATCCTTTTGTTGTTGAGGAAATTGAGGTTCGGTGAAGTTAATCTTTTCTAGGATCATATAGCTAATATATGTTTGAGGTAGAATTCTAATCCAGGTCTTGATGATTTCCTTCTAGTGCTGTGTCTGCTCTATCATGCTGTCTTTCTACATAAAGATAGAAGAATTTTATTTTGGATTTGATTCCCCTCACTAAGCAGAGCCACAGAGAGTGACCAAGGCAACTAGACGTCATACTAGACCTGGAATCAAGAAATCCTGAATTTAAATTTGACCTTAAATATTTACTATCTTTGTAGAAGAGTCACTTAACAGAAGTTAACATTAACGGATAATGAATATAATTATTCACATATTATTCATACATTATTATTCATAATATGAACAATAGGACCTACCTCAAAAGGCTGCTGTGAGGATCAAATGAAATCAAATAATTTAATATTTGCAAAGTGTTTGGCAGGTGCCTGGTACATAATACGCATGTATCCCCCATATCATTCAGTGGAAATGATGAAAAAGTGGGACAGGGAGAGGATATGATCACTTCATTTTAGAATTTGTGAAAAAAGGAGAAAAAAGCCGGGGTAGTCTGATATTTATCCTAGGTTTGAGTAGGTCAGATTATAAATGATTCAGAGAAAGGATAAGTAGACTAAATTGGACTAAAATTCTACTTGGAAGACAGTCCAAGAAGAAGTGAGAGATCTCAAAAATGAAACCCATTCCATTGATAAGATATAGGAGGATCTATTTAAAGAGGCCAATTTTGATTCATAGGGGACTTAACACCCAGTATAAAGTTGTGAAAGTCATTTAACCTTGTTTTTGTCTGTTTCCTCGTTTGTAAAATGAGCTGAGAAGGGAATGGCAAATCACTCCAGTATTTCTTCCATGAAAATCTCAAATGGTATCATGAAACTCAGACACATCCAAAAATGACCAATCAGTAATAAGCAAAAAACAAAAACAAAAACAAAAAACAACTTTCCTGCCAGGGGAAAGAACCTTAGAATGGAAAAGATAGAATAAAGGTGGAAAGATGACAAGAGTAGATACAAAAGATGAAGAAAATATAAAAGAAAATATCTTAAGGAGATCAAATGATTTGGCCCAATTAACCTACATTTTTGATAAAGAACAACGTGGCAGTGACATCATTGAGTCATTGTTGATGACCTCTGAACAATCCAAAATGAAAGAGGAACAATATTTATCCCATTTTTACTGAAGCAAAAGAAATGAATTTGGCTAACTGCAGATCAGTAAATTTGGTTTGTTTCCTGGAAAAAAAAATCTAGAAAATATTATTAAAGGGATGATTGGTAAACACCTAGAAAAGAACATAATCATTACAAAGGGCCAGTATAATGTCATCTAGAAAAAGTCATCTGACTCTAACCCTATTTCCTTTTTGAATGGTGCTAACAGACGAGTAGATAAAGGGATTGTTGTATACCTATGTCTTGACCAAACATGTGACAAAGTCTCCCCTGCTATTCTGGTGAGAAAGATGAAAAAGGGCAGTAGGCTAGACAAAAATACAATTAGGGGATTAAAGGGTCAAAATACAAAGAGAATGATAACTGGCTTAAGTATTCTTCAGTAAAGCTGCCTGCAATCTATATTGTTCACTGTGTGACCTAATGTTTTGATCAGTGGATTGCATAAAAACAGATAGCATGCTTATTAAATTTATAAATGACATAAAGTTGGATGATACATTTAGGATTCTTTAACATTTTTATTGGCTAGAATACTGACCAAATCTAATAAGATTAAATTTAATAGAAATCAAAGTAAAATCTTCCACTTAGATTTGAAAAAAAAATCAACTTCAACAAGTACAAGATGGGATATGCCTGTGACTAGAAATTAGCGGCCCAAATTTATTTATTTTAGCATTTTTACTGGATTGAAAACTCATTATGAATCAATAATGTTATTGTCAAAAATATGTCATATGTCTTTAGACCATATTAAAAGAAAATATAGTATTTATCTGTTGCCTCTTTGAAAACTGTGCATTGTATACAGTTACTCAGTATGTGTCAAATGAATGAATGGATGATTGAATTAATAGTGGCTACCTCCATCCTATTTAAGTATATATATAACTTATTATATATTATATTATATATATATTTATATTTATTCCCCCCGCCAAGGTTTGTGTGTATTTTTATATTTATATAAATTTAATCTGGTATCCCAAAAGTCTTAGTGCAGTTTTAAACTTTAATATCTATTAATTTAATAGAAAGAATATAAAATTAATATACATAATATATAAATAGCTTCAAAGTTAAGATTTTAATAAAGTAAAAAGGTAAAAGATTTAATATAAGTAGTCATTAAAATTTAAAATGAAATTAAGACTTCTGTGTAATATATGCATATTATATTATAAATTCTATAAAACATATCACACATATATTCATGTATAATATGTATACATATCATATTACAACATATGCATATTA
Organism: Antechinus flavipes; assembly: GCF_016432865.1. Taxonomy (NCBI): domain Eukaryota; kingdom Metazoa; phylum Chordata; class Mammalia; order Dasyuromorphia; family Dasyuridae; genus Antechinus; species Antechinus flavipes. The sequence continues at coordinate 56,979,560 of NC_067402.1, read as the reverse complement.
TATATATGTTTATTTTCTCCTATTAATATAGAAATCTTTTTATATTTATAGGTTTTTAAAAATAAATATTCAAAAAGTGAAAAGGTTTAATGGTAAATTATTATCACTATTTTTAAAATGAAAAGATTTTAACGATATGTTCTATATTTTACTGCACACTTTAAAATTTGATTTTTAATGATAAGATATTATTTCTCAACATTCTTGAGATGGTCTTTCAATAACTTCATAATGTGCTAGTTCTTGCCATTTTCTTCTAAGTAGTATGCCTGGTCATTTAAAAATAATTTGTAACAACACTGACATATAGATTATCAGAAGAATTGGAAAAAAAAAACTCTAATCACTTAATATCATGATCATCTGGAGAACTCATTAATGAGGTATAATTTTCTCATGATTAAATTGCTTTAAAGTATTCATGTTCTCATATTTCACCAGAACTAACTTGCCACTTTAAAAATATTCATTATTAACAATACTCCAGAAGTACATTTATCAATTGCTTCATGTTATAAACTTGTACACAATAAATCACCCTGCTAACTCTATTTCATTTACCAAATTTACTTTAAAGTTTGGTGTGATATCATGGACTGCCATCAATTGCAGGCAACTAGGCGGGCCATAGTGCACAGAACACTGGATTTGGAATCAAGAAGACTCATCTTCATGAATTTAAATTCAGTCTCAGACACTTTTAAAATTTTAATTATTAATATTTTATTATTATAGCTTTTTATTTATAAAACATATGCATAGGTAATTTTTTAACATTGACCCTTGCAAAACCTTCTGTTCCAAATTTTCCCCTCCTTCCCTCCATCCCTCTCCTAGACAGCAAGTAGTCTAATACATGCTAAATATGTTAAAATAGATGTTAAATCCAATATATGTAAACATATTTATATAGTTATCTTGCTACATAAGAAAAATTGGATCTAGAAAGAAAGAAAAAAACCTGAGAAGGAAAACAAAAAATGAAAGCAAAAAATAACAGAAAGAGTGAAAATGCTATGTTGTGGTCCACACTCATTTCCCATAGTTCTCTCTCAGGGTGTAGATGGCTCTCTTCATCACTGAACAATTGGAACTGGTTTGAATTATCTCATTGTTGAAGAGAGCCATGTCCATCAGAATTGATCATTGTTGTTGCTGTGTATAATGATCTTCTGGTTCTGCTCATTTCACTTAGCATTAGTTCATTCTGAAATCATTCTTGTTTCTTACAGAACAATAGTATTTCATAACATTCATATACCATAATCTATTCACCCATTCTCCAATTGATGGGCATCCACTCAGTTTCCAGTTTCTAGCCACTACAAAAAGAGCTGCCACAAACATTTTTGCACATGTGGGTCCCTTTCCCTTCTTTAAAAATCTCTTTGGGATACAAGCCCAGTAAAAACATTACTGGATCAAAGGGTATACATAGTTTGATAACTTTTTGAGCATAGTTCCAAATTATTCTCCAGAATGGTTGGATTCGTTCAGTTTCATAAACAATGTATCAGTGTCCCAGTTTTCCCACATCCTCTCCAACATTTGTTGTTATCTTTTCCGTCATCTTAGCCAATGTGACAGGTGTATAGTGGTATCTCAGAGTTGTCTTAATTTGCATTTCTCGGATCAAATCATTATTTGGAACACCTTTTCATATGACTAAAAATAGTTTCAATTTCTTCACATGAAAATTGTTCATATCCTTTGACCATTTATCAATTGGAGAATGGCTTGATTTCTTATAAATTTGAGTCAATTCTCTATATATTTTGGAAATGAGGTCTTTATCAGAACCTTTGAATGTAAAAATGTTTTCCCAGTTTATTGCTTCCCTTCCAACCTTGTCTATATTCCTTTTATTTGTACAAAACTTTTAAAACTTAATATAATCAAAACTATTTTCTTATCAGTAGTGATGTCTAGTTCTTCTTTGCCCACAAATTCCTTCCTCCTCCACAGATCTGAGAGATAAACTATCCTATGTTCATCTAATTTATTTATAATCTCATTCTTTATGTCTAAATCATGAGTCAATTTTGACTTTATCTTGGTATATGGTTTTAAGTGTGGGTCAATGCCTAGTTTCTGCCATACTAGTTTCCAATTTTCCCAGAAGTTTTTGTCAAATAGTGAATTCTTGTCCCCAAAGCTGGGGTCTTTGGGTTTGTCAAACATTAGATTGCTATAGTTATTGAGTATTTTGTCCTGTGAATCTAACCTATTCCATTGATCAACTACTCTTTTTCTTAGCTAGTACCAAATGGTTTTGATGACTGCTGCTTTATAATATAGTTTTAGATCAGGTACATGTAGGCCACTTTCATTTGATTTTTTTTTTCATTAGTTTCCTTGAAATTCTTGCACTTTTGTTCTTCCAGATGAATTTTGTTGTTATTTTTTCTAGGTCATTGGGTGTCTCATTGGTGTAGCAATAAATAAATAGATTAGTTTAGGTAGTGTTGTCATGTCATTATATTTTCTCGACCTATCCAAGAGCACTTGATATTTTTCTAATTGTTTACATCTGACTTTATTTGTATGGGAAAGTGTTTTGTAGTTTTGCTCATAGAGTTCCTGACTTTCCTTTTGCAGATAGATTCCCCAATATTTATCTTATTGACGTTATTTTAAATGGAATTTCTCTTTGTATCTCTAGCTGTTGGATTTTGTTGGTGATGTATAAAAATTATGAGGATTTATGTGGATTTATTTTGCATCCTGCAACTTTGCTAAAGTTGTGAATTATTTCTAATAGCTTTTTAGTAGATTCTCTGGGGTTCTCTAAGATATCATCTGCAAAGAATGATAATTTGCTTTCCTCATTACCTACTCTAATTCTTTTAATCTCTTTTTCATCTCTGATGCTATCATTTTTAATACAACACTGAATAGTAATGGTGATAATGGGTGACCTTGTTTCACTCCTGATCTTATTGGGAATGGTTCCAGTTTATTCCCATTACATATGATGCTTACTGATGGTTTTAAATAACTGCTACTGACTATTTTAGGGAAAAATCTGTTTATTCCTGTACTCTCTAGTGTTTTTAATAGAAATAGGTTTTGGATTTTATTGAATGCTTTTTCTGCATCTATTGAGATAATCATATTTTTTGTTAATTAGGTTATTGATATAGTCAATTATGCTAATAATTGAACCAACCCTGCATTCCTGGTATAAATCCTACTTGGTCTTGTTGTATTATCCTGGGGATAATTTTCTGTAATTTCTTTCTTAAATTTTATTTAAGAGTTTTGTATCAATATTCATTAGGGAGATTGAGCTATAATTTTCATTCTCTGTTTTCTTCCTACCTGGTTTAGGTATCAGTACCATGTCTGTGTCATAAAAGGAATTTGGTAGAGTCCTTCATTCCCTATTTTTTTCAAATTGTTTATATAGTATTGGAGTTAATTTTCTTTAAATGTTTGGTAGAATTCACATGTAATTCCATCTGATCCTGGGGTTTTTTCTTAGGGATATGATTATAGATTGTTCTATTTCTTTTTCTAAAATGGAACTATTTAAGCAATTTACTTCCTCCTCTGTTAATCTGGGCAACCTATGTTCTGGTAGATATTCCTCTATTTCAGTTAGGTTATCAAATTTAATGGCATCAAGTTGAACTAAGAAACTCCTGATTATTACTCTAATTTCCTTTTCATTAGTGGAAATTTCTCCCTTTTCTTTTTTGAGACTAACAATTAGATTTTCCTCTTTCCTTTTTCTAATCAAATTTATTAAAGGTTTATTATCTATTTTGTTGTTTTTTTCATAAAACCAGCTCTTCATTTTATTCAGAATTTTTTTTTTTTACTTTCAATTTTATTACTCTCTCCTTTTATTTTTAAAATTTCAAGTTTGGTCTTTGGGGGTTTTTAATTTGCTCTTCTAGCTTTTTTAGTTGCAAGCTCAATATATTGATCTTTTCTTTCTCTATTTTATGCAAGTAAGCCTCTAGAGATATAAAATTTCCTCTTATTACCACTTTGCCTGCATCCCACAAATTTTGGTATGTTATCTCATTACTGTCATTCTTTTGGATGAAATCATTGATTGTGTCTATGATTTGCTGTTTCACCCATTCATTCTTCAGGATGAGATTATTTAATTTTCAATTACTTTTTGGTCTATTTTGCACTGGCTTTTTATTGAATATAAATTGTATTTCATCATGATCTGAAAAAAATGCATTTACTATTTCTGTCTTTCTGCATTTAATTTTGAGGTCTTTATGTCTTACTATATGGTCAAATTTTGTATAGGTTCCATGGATTGCTAAAAAGAAAGTATACTCTTTTCTGTCTCCATTCAATTTTCTCCAAAGATCTATCATACCTAACTTTTCTAGTATTCTATTTATCTTTTTAATTTCTTTCTTATTTATATTGTTGTTTGAGCTATCTAGTTCTGAGAGGGCAAGGTTGAGATCCCTTACTATTATAGTTTTGCTGTCTATTTCTTCTTGTAGCTCTCTTAATTCTCCTTTAGGAATTTTTATACTCTACCACTTGGTGCATATATATTTAGTATTGATATTTCTTCATTATCTATGGTATCCTTTAGCAGAATATTGTTTCCTTCCTTATCTCTTTTAATATCAAGTTCTGCTTTTGCTTGATCTTAGATCAGGATGGCCACCCTTGCTTTTTTTACTTCACTTGAAACATAATAGATTCTGTTCTAGCCTTTTACCTTTACTCCATATGTACCACTCCACTTTAAATTTGTTTCTTATAAAAAACATATTGGAGGATTCTGGCTTTTAATCCAGTTTGCTATCCACTTCCGCGTTGTGGGAGTGTTTACCCCATTCACATTTATAGTTAAAGCTACTAATTCTGTAATTCCTGCCATCTTATTATCCCTAGATTATACTTTTCTATTTCCTTTTCCCCTCCCCCCAGTATTTAACTTATAAGCACCCCTTGCCTCAAGCAGCCTTTCCCCTTTAGAATCTCTCTCCCTTTAGATTCCCTCCCCCTTTCTTATAACTTTCCCCTATTATTTTTGTTTTCCTTTCTATTTAGCCTATCCCTTCTCCATTTTGCCTTTCCCCTCCCACTTTTTCATAAGGTGAGAGAAGTTTCTCTGTATACCAGATATGTCTAATATTTTCTCTTTGAGTTAAATCTGATGAGAGTAAGATTCACATAATGTTTGTCCCCCTTCCTTCTTTCCCTCAAATATAATAGGTTTCCTCTGCCTCTTCCTGAGATGTACTTTCCCTCATTTTACTTCCACTTTCCCCTTTTTCCTGGTACAATCCCCTTTCCACCTCTAGTTCCTTTTTTATATTATAATAGCAAAATCAAATTACATATGCACTCTCTATGTATACCTATAACAGAAATACAATTCTCAAGAGTTCTTTTTACCTTTTTATACTGCTCTTGAATTTTTTGTTTTGCTCTGGTCTTTTCATCAGAAATAAATGGAATTCACCTGTTTCATTGAATGCCCATCTTCTTCCCTGCAAGAAAATGATCAGTTTAGCGGGGTAGTTTATTCTTGGCTGCATTTTCAGAATATCAGATTCCAGGTCCTTCAATTCTTTAAGATGGATGCTGCTAGATCCTGAGAAATCCTTATTGTGGCTCCTCAATATTTGAATAGTTTTTTTTTTTTTTTTTTCTGGCTGCTTGTAATATTTTTTCCTTGGTACAACAGTTCTAAACTTTAGCCATGATATTCCTTGAAGTTTTAATTTTGGGGTCTCTTTCAGGAGGTGTGACTTCTTTCAATAGCTACTTTTTCTTCTAATTTCTTCTAATTCATCAGGGCAGTTCTCTTTGATGAGTTTTTGAAAAATAGTCCCTAGGCTCTTTTTTTCATTATGTTTTTCAGGAATCCAATAATCCTTAGATTGTCTCTCCTAGATCTGTTTTACAGGTCAGTTGTTTTTCCAAGTAGGTATTTTACTTCTCTCTCTCTCTCTCTCTCTCTCTCTCTCTCTCTCTCTCTCTCTCTCTCTGTCTTTTGTTTTGCTTGATTGATTCTTGATGTCTCATCAAGTAATTTGTTTCCATTTGTTCAGCTCTGATTTTTAATGAATTATTTTCTTCATTTTTTTTAACTTCTTTTTATATTTGTCCAGTTGAGTTTTTAAATGAGTTGTTTTGTCCTATGGAATTTTTTTCCATTTCACAAATTTAGTTTTTTAATAAGTTATTTTCTTTTTTCCATTTCAAAAATTCTGTTTTCCTGGGTATTATTTACCTTTTCCAATTCAGAATTCTGTTTTTCAGGCAGTTGTTTTCTTTTTCCATTTTGTCAAATCTATCTTTTAATGAGTTATATGCCTTTTCCAAACCCCCTTGCAAAGTTTTCCTTTCTTTTCCCCATTTTTATTCTAGCTCTCTTTTGAGATTCTTTTTAATATTTTCTAGGAGAGCCCTGTCTGATGGGGATCAGGTTATATCACCCTTTGGGGCTTCATCTGAGAATTCTCTTTGCTTTTTTACTCATTTAAAAAAAAAATGTTAGGATCTGCTTTTAGGGCAGGGAGGTTTTCCAAGGCGGCCAAGTGACTAGGATCATGCTGACTCACTCCAAGAGCTGGGTGGATGTGGCCAGGTCCCATGAAACTCTGTCTTTCTGGGGTTTTCTATTTATCTTTAGTGTTTGTGTTGGATGTTTTATACCTTCTCTGATCTACATGTTTGTTAGCCAGGGCAGAGTAGCCAACTCTGTAGATTCCTCCTTGTAGATTCTCTGTTGTGCAGAGTCTGCATTGCCCCATGGAGATCAGGCACTGCCCCAGGACACAGCGTGGGCTGGCATCCTGCGCCTAGCCACCTCTTCCCACACCCAACTGAAACAGACTTTTCTGGTGATCTTTGAAATGGTCTTTTGCTGGTAATTTGCTGCACTGCCAATATTTGCAGATTCTGCTGGTCCAGAGCTAATTCAGAGGCTGGATTTCATAATTAATGTGGGGGGGGTAGTAGTAGAAGGTCAGAAAGAAATGTATGTCTTCTCCACCATCTTGGCTCCAGCCCCACCCCCACCCTCAGTCTCAGACACTTACTGGCTGTCTGATACTGAGCAAGACACTTAACTCTGTTTGCCTCAGTTTCTTCATCTGTCAAATGATCCAGGAAAGGAATTATGAAACCACTCTAGTATCATGGACAAGACATGAAGAATCAGAAATGACAGAATAGCAACTATCAGTTGTATATATAACATCCATCTCACTAATGTTCTTAACATTAATGTGAAGGACAACAAAGGCTTTCATTATAGGTAACTGAAAATGTGCTTCTACATACACATATAGATCCCCCATCTCCCCTCATACTGTTCCTTTAGATTTTTGACATGTATAACAAGGTTTGTTTTTTTGATTCTGGAGTATTACAGTGAATGGGAGCTGAGGCTTTCTAGTTTAATATATACATGGCAGAGAATCTGTTTTACATCTTTGAGAAATGGTCAACCCTTATAAAGATTTATAGTGATAAGTGGGGAACCTACCTCTACCTTAAGGCATCCCATTCCACTTTGTCATTGTTCTCATTTTTTTAGGAAATTTTTTATGTGTTACTGAAGTCTGCATCTTTGTAACTTCTACTTATAATGTATAGTGCTAGCCAAGAAGACCACATAGGACTATTCTAAACCATTTTCACGTGATATACAGCCTTTCAATGCTTGAATAGAATTCTCATATCTTGCCCAGGCTAAACGTTTTAAGTTCCTTTTATCAGATCTCTTTTGAAAGATTGCAAGGCCCTTCAATATGCTGTATGCTCCAGATTAATATTATTTTTCCTAAAATGTGGTACTTAATACTGAATATAATATACCATATATAATCTGACTAGTACAGATTTCAGGGGGATTTTGTTCTAAATGCTCTTCTATTTTTAGTTTGGGGTTCCCTCACTCTTGATTCCATTTATTTTCAGCCTCCCATACATGCAAAAAAATTTTTTTGGATGAACTATTGTATACTCAAGTCTGTCCTATACCTTGAGTTGAGTTTTTGAACTTTGAAATGTAAGACTTGAAATTAACCCCTATTGGATGCCCATCAATTGGGGAATGACTGAACAAACTGTGGTATATGAATGCAATGGACTACTATTGTTCTGTCAGAAATTGTAGGCAAGCAAATTTCAGAGAAACCTGAAAAGACTTATATGAACTGATGCTGAATGAAGGGAATAGAAGCAGGAGAATATTGTGCACAGTAACACTAACATTGTGTGAGGTTAGACTTGTAATAGAAATTGACATCCACATTCAGAGGAAAAACTATGGAGACAAAGCAGATCAAAGTATACTATTTTCTTTTCTTTTTTATTTCTTGTGGTTTTTTGCTTTTGTTCTGATTTTTCTTTTACAACGTGACTAATGTAACAATGTGTTGAACATGATTGTACATGTATAAAATATATCAGATTGCTTTTTGTCTTGGGTAAAGAGAGAGAGAAAATTTTGGAACTCAAAATCTTAAAATTGAATTGAATGAATATTGAAAATTATCTTTACATGTATTTGGGAAAAATGATATTAAGTGAAAAATTAAAAAAAGAAATTTGCCCCATTAAAATTTATCTTCAATCGATTGATAAGAATTGGCTGAAGAATTGACAAGTGCTTCTTGTATACTAGGTACTGTAATAGACTCTGGAAATGCAAATAGAAATATTTAAAAGTCCCTCTCACCATAAGATTATAGTATACTGAGGTATATGTTTGTGTATGGGGGTGGGGTGGGGATACAACATGTTAATGGATGAGTAAATTCTAGATATATAGAAAATAAATTTGGCTGGATGTGGTGGCACAAAACTGTGATCCCTATTACTAGGTGAGGCTGAAGTTGGTGGATCACTTGAGTTTGAGAATTTTGAATTTCAGAAAGGCTAAAACCATTCCAATCCATTGTCTGTGTGGTTTGGCAATAATATGATGAATCCCGGTAAATGAAGTTTCACCTAAGCAAGGTGAGCCAATTCAGGACAAGTTAAAGCTTCTAAACCATTAGGATTGAGTTCATAAATGTCTGTTGTACTTTCAGTCTGGGTGACATAGGCTAGAAAGAAAAAGAGGAAAAAAGGAAGGGAGGGGAAACAGGAAAGGAAGGAAGGAAGGAGGAAAGAAAAAAGAAACGAAGGAAGGAAACAAACAAGCAAATATGGCATGCAGTGGGAAAATTATTTCAGGGTATATGTGGGGAAAGGAACTAACAACTGGGAAAATAGAAAAATCCTGTTGAAAGGAAAACCTTTGATGTATTTGATTTTGTCCAACATATTAGGAAATTTGTTTGAATCCTGAATACATCTAGGGAGAGTAAGCTAGCTATTTTTTCCAGCCTGGTGTCATTTTCAGATCAAGATTCTTTCATGTATGAAGGGCTCACACATGACATTTTAGAACACGCATATGATACAGTATAAAACATCAATTTGAAATTTTGCTAAAATTCTAATAAAAGTGGGTAAAAGTAGAGGCAGAGAGATGATTAATGATGGCAGAATTTTTTCTGAATTCTGTTAGTTTCTCTAGAATTTGATGTCCTTCAGAGTCATATTTCTTGAATTTCATTTTTTTAATAGTGCCGAGAATCCTAAAAATTTTAGCACAGTTTTAGGATATAAGCACTTCTAACTTTGGGTCACCCTGACTATGAGCTAAGCCAATAATTTGATTAATGAAAGGGAGAAAGGAGGAAGACATGGTTATGAGCTTAGTAAACACTATTCTAATTAAATTGGGAGGGGAATTCCTAGGAAATTTAAAAATGTTTCTAGAATTTTTAGTAATTTCAGTTTGCGTAGATGCCATAATTAGGTTGAATTTACATAAAGTTTAGGCATTCAGGCAATTACTTTACCTAATTAGTGGGGAAAGATGAATAAGAAATAGAAATACACAGGATGAGAAAATCCGGAATGATTGCAGTCTATATCAGTAAAGGAAATATGTACTGATGCAGTTGATGATTTTTCAAAGAATCTAAGTAATTTAAGTAAAACCTCACAAAACCACAAGTATCTGCTTTTTCCTGAATCATTTATTATTTCCAGGAGACTGATATTCGATGTAAAGCACTTCTTTTAAATGGAGAAGACTTGTAATTGACTAAGACACTCACATCACTGTTAATAACTGGAATAGTAATCAACTAATCCATAGAGATGCTAGTGACTGGCAATTTTGAGAATGACCATTTATCTTTATCTGAGAAGTAAGATGTAAAATTAGCCCATGCTTCCTGGTGGGTTGAATTATATCTATTTCGAATGTTTTAAAATCTTTTCTTTAATCCAGTTAACATAATTTATGAGCTTGACTTCACTATTTGTGTTTGATATATTAATCTGAAGAGAACATCTAAGTACGACTATTCTAGTAACATATCATCACTGAAAATGGCATTTCATCTCTGAAGCAGCTTTCATTGTTGGTTGCTGATGAAGAAGTTACCTGAGGACTCAGGAAGGATGTTTTGAAATCCTCTGTAATGATTTCTTTTGTATGTGTGTGTTTAATATGCAGCCCCTGTACTTCCTGGGGCCTACCAACAAAGCCAGTCCCAAGGCTACGGGTATATGCATCAAACCAGTGTGTCATCTATGAGATCAATGCAGCACTCGCCAAATCTGGTATGTATATAACTTATAAATTCATGAATTTACTCATTCTTCTTTTTAAAATAGATATTAGCCTACTTTGGTCTTTAGTCTTGGCATGCATGCATTGGCTAAAAGAAAAAAAAAGTACTTGCTAATCTCAATTTAAATTTAAATTAAATTGGGTAACAAATGACTGAATATTACTGGGAAGAGGAATATCTGCTCTTCTTATCTCTTTATTATTCAGATGTTAAAAGCATGGATTTGCTGAATCAGAAGGAATTTTAGGGATAAACCAACCTCTTAACCACTGTAGAAATCCTTTCTACAACATTTTTGAATCATGATCATGCAATCCTTCTTTTTTGGGGACACTTTTTCAAAATTCATTTTATGATTTTATCTTCAGTTAACCCTAATGTTTTGGTTTTAGAAATACATAATCCCTGAACATGTTTAATTTATATCAAATTGTTTGCTGTCCTGATGAGGAGAGAGGGAGTGGAAAGGGAGAAAAATTTCGAGTACAAAGTTTTGCAGTGCTGAAATGTTGAAAACTATCTTTGCATGTATTTGGAAAAATGAAATGCTATTTATTAAAAAAAAGAAATTGTAAAAAATAAAAGAAATATGTAATTCCTTATTATTGGAAATGAGAACTGGGAATTTTCACCTGAGAAATTATCACAGATTAACTTTGTCATTGTATCAATAAGAGTACAGAATCAATACTGTGTAAATTTGGATAAGACTCAGCCACTGAAAATTTGACACAATTTTTAAAAAATGTAGACATTTGCCTCATTTATGTTTATGATGTATGTCCAAGTAAGCCTTTCTTTTTAATAGATTCTATTGGGGACACTTTGAATGATAAAAAGCTTTTTACATTTTCAAGTTCAATAAAGTGATTTAATTTTTTTTGTGTGTGTGTGCATAGAGTGTTGTTTAGTTATGGAAAGGGGATAGAATACTTAGAGAAGACATCATCCCTACTCTTGTGGTATTTATAGCTTAGTGGTTTTTGTTTTTGTTTTTTTTTGTTTGTTTGTTTGTTTTTGTTTTTTTTGAGGTAGCCTGTTTTTTAACTCATTGCAAAACACCCTTCTTTATAGCAAAATACCTTCCTTATACTCAGCTGAAATTCCTTGATAAATGATATATTTTGTTCAAATTAATATAGGTAATCTTAAGATTAATTGGCCATTGTTAGTCTTAGCCAACATTAGCAACTAGATAGAGTAGATAGAGTGCTTTGGCTGCAGTCAGAAAAACTCATCTTTCTGAGTTCAAATCCAGCCTCAGACATTTACTAGCTGTGCAACCTGAGCAAGTCACTTAATCTGCTTTAATCTCTTCATCTGGAGGAATGACCTGAAAAAGGAAATGGTAAACCACTCCAGTATCTTTGCCAAGAAAACCTCAAATGGGGTCAGGAAGAGTTAGACATGACTGAAAAAATGACTAAACAACCTAACAAAAGCATTAGCCAAATTTTTTATTTTAGCCATGACAAAGAGAATAAAATTCATTTTAAAAATACTTGCTATACCATGGGTTCAGTTATATTACCTTTTTCAGGATACAAAGTCTTTATTGTCTCTATCATTGGGATCTAAAAACTTTCCAGGACAACTTTACTTTTAGTCTCTTGACACCAACTTTTCAAAAGACTTCTACTTGATGAACCTTAGTCAGTTGATCCAGAATGAGTCTGAGTGAAGCCCATGAAGAAGTGATGTGGGACAACTGAGGGACAGGAAAAGTGACATGGTATAAAGATCCTAGGACTTGAAGTCCAGAGAGTTGTGGATTAAAATTCCAAATCACTTAATTATTCTAAGCCTCAGTTTCCTGATCTATAAGTGAGTGGGTTGCACCCACACTATCCATCTCACTGGGAAAAGATGAAGATCAAAGAAGATTTTATATTGACCTATCTGTCCATTTGTCTATTTGGTAAATCACTTTTGCTTGAAAAGTGACATTGATATTGGAAAATTAGGAAGAGGTGTGTGGGTGGGGGAAATACAAATCATTTCTCGTTGGGGTCCTAGAACAGTTTGAAATGCTTATGGGGCAGATTGTTCAAATTGATTTGATATTTGGTGACTTGAGACTGGACCTGAAGGAATCTGAGGCTGCATATATAGAATGATAATTATCTATATGTAAATGATAATTGAGCCCACTAAATGGGAGCATTTATAGAAAAAAAAAGGGCCCAGAACAGAGTCTTGTGTGATACTCACAGTTGGAATATGAAGGAAGATTCAGTAAAGGAGATTGTGAGTGATCACCTAAAAATGGAGCACCAAGAAAAAAGCAGAGTCACAAGAACAACAAGCCAGAAAGAGAAGAGAGAATCCAAGAGGAGTGATATGTCAATGGTGAAATCAACATTGTGAGGTGTTGGAGAGTGATCAAGAAGTTGGGGCCTGAGGAAAAAGTCATAATATTTGGCAATTCATAGCTCACTTTGGAAAGAACTTTCAATTGACTGAGAAATCTGAAACCAAACTTCAGAGAGCTTGGGATAGAGGGAGAAGAGAAAAAGGGGAAGTACTATGGAGAAGAATTTTTAAGCAAAGCCCAATATACTATTGGCAAAGCAGACACTGAATAAAAAATTGCTTCCTAATCCCATTATCTTGATGAAAAAAATTTAAAGCTAGTAATAGTAAAAATATTAACTACTAATATTTAGATGACTCTTTAAGGTAGACACTTATATCCTACTTTAAAGTTAAGAAAGCACTTTATATATAGTATCTCATTTGGGAATGGGAAAGTGTTTATTTTTTCCTGTTTTTTTTTTTTTTTTTTTTTTTTGAGAGGGTTCTGCATATCTCAAGGAACAGAATTTCTAGCTCACCTATTTTGAATTCACATTTTACTATTCTAGCTGTTGGGCTTAAATCATTTTATTTATTCTTTTCTGTTGGGCTTAGATCATCTTAAATATTCTTTGAATCTCATGCCTCTAGCATAGTTATTGGTACCTTGCAACCACTAATAAATGCTTGTTCAATTGAAATTGAGTCCTGTATATTTTAAAACAACTGTTCAGGTTGACACTAGTGAAGAATCATGCTAGACCCCAGGGAAATGTCACGTCTGCCAGGTTGCAAGGTTCTGAGTCTGCAAATATTGACTCTCTGGTTTGATCTGGCATAGAAATGATTCTACCTGAAATGACTAGAAATGCCTTCTTTCTGTGATAGTTTAGATATCATTAGAGGTAATTATAACTTATTAAATAAAGTTCTAGACTTGGAGACAGAAAAATCTTGATATGGATCACCCTTCTTTAGGTGTGACCTTGGGCAAATCAACTCATATCTCTGAACCTCAGTTTCCTAATCTATAACACTAAAGAGGACATACCTGTATCATCTAACTTGCAGGTTTGTAATAAAGCTAAAGTGAATTCATGTTTGTAAGCTTTAAAATTCTCTATGTGTAGGTTATTAGTAGTAGTAATAATGAGAATAGGATAGTGATATCACAGCAGTATCTTCCAGTAAAATGTTATTTTAAAGACTACTTCCAAGAAAAGTCTTACTCCCATGCTATTGGGAGATGACCCTGAATTTACAAAAGTTATGTCAGCAGAGAACATGCTTCAGCAACTGAAACGAGCTCCAGAGCAAGAAAATAAAGCAAGTTTAAATTCAGGCAGGCCTGGCAGTAACCTGTGGGTCTTGAGAAAAAGGGGAGTTGCCTTTTAATGGTCATAGCAACAGATAGAGTGTTTCACTAATGGTGAAAAGGAATTATAGTTGGGTGAGGATAACTTTTTCATTGGTGAAATCCCAATATAGTGCTTAGTAAAGCAAAACAACTGGTATTTATATGGTGTGTTAAAACTTGCATAACTACACACACACACACACACACACACACACACACACACAGTGCCCCAAAAGAACACTTTAAAATTTTAATAGCTTAAATAGTGTGTCTTTGTTGTCATTTGGCAGCAGCCTTGTGAGATAAGACCCATGGGTATTATGATCTCCATTTTATGGATGAGGAACCTGAGTCTTAGAAATATAAAGTGACTTGCTTGTGGGCTCTGGAGCTTCTCAGTCCAGCTAATATTTGAACCAGGGCTATTTCCTGACTTCCAAGTCTTTTGCTTGATCCATCTATGATTTTAACTATTGTTACTCAGAGAACATCCCTTCTTTTCCATTAACAGAGGACCTATCGTGCGATGTATGATTACAGTGCTCAAGACGAAGATGAAGTTTCCTTCAGGGATGGTGACTATATTGTCAACGTGCAACCCATCGATGATGGATGGATGTACGGCACTGTGCAGAGAACTGGGAAAACTGGAATGCTTCCAGCCAACTACATTGAGTTTGTTAACTAATTCTTTCTCCTCCTTCCCTTTTGAGCTTTATTCTAATATATTCTAAAATCTAACCTTTTTAAAAAAGATGGAAAATACTTTTAAGACCACTTATTAGCTATTTTATCACTGAGATAAGTCAGCCCTTAAACTGAAAAATAGACACACAGGTCCCAGGAAGAAAGAACGGGCTTTCAGCCAAAAGCAGTCAGTCATTCCAAAACCTAACCAAGTTAACAGTGACTGGATATTTGGTGCTGTTAACTGTGTTAATGATTTCCTCTGATTGGCTCTTGATCCCTTGTGTAAAATGCACTTTTCTGGTATTGAAAAGAGGCCTTGCTTCTCCCTCTCATCAGAAAAGTAAAAGAAACTTCTTAGCTGTCACTCTAGCATCACGAGAGATCCAGTCCATTAACGTAATAATAGCACATCCAGTAATCTCTGAGCTGTTTAAATTTAGACTCATAAGGCAGGTATCAAATCAAGTTGTTATCATTCA
The DNA here is from genome assembly GCF_016432865.1 of Antechinus flavipes. NCBI lineage: Eukaryota > Metazoa > Chordata > Mammalia > Dasyuromorphia > Dasyuridae > Antechinus > Antechinus flavipes. Next base: position 56,964,099 of record NC_067402.1, on the reverse strand, counting down.
GTTGGGTATTTTTAAGGACTGGCAGAGAACAGTTTGGTTAAAATCACATTGTCTTATCCAGTAGCCATAGGGGTAAAGAAAATTTTGCTCACACAATAAAAAAGATTCTCATATTCCTCAGCACAATGGCATCTGTGGTCTCCATATGCATTCCCAGGTGTACCCCTCTCCTCCACTTATATTTGATAGGCCCAACTGGTTAAGACTCTCTTTCTGCTTTCTATTATTTACCCTCTAAATCTATTCAGGGAAAGGAATATAATATTTGCTTGGCCTCATAAAATATCAAGGCCAAATAACTCTATAGCTATTCTGCAAAGACCTAAATTCAAATGCTGCTTATTTTCCTTCCCTAATCTTCTTTACCTTGATTACCCCAGGCAGGCTTAAGCTTATGTACCATATGCAGTTTTACTGCATAGCCCATAACCATGTTTATTCCTGTCATAACAGCCAAGTTCATAGCTGATTAAAAAAACACCCTGTTTGCCAGCTCATCAGAAAAAAATGCATTTTAAAAAGTTGCTTGAGATTATTCTGCTGTGCTGCATTCTAATTTTGAAGAAGTTACAACCTTAGGAAATAGATTTATATTCTAGTAAATAAATAATTTAGATATTCCTTGAGCAGTTTTCACTTACATGCTTCTATATTAAGGGGAAAAAAGACTAACAGGATCCAGTTGAATTTGAATAAAATGTATTGAAAATTGTAAAAAAAAAAAAAGTTAATGGAAAGACAGATTCTGTTTAGCATATAATAAATGAGTAGTTCTCATTTGGCGTCTGGCATGAAAATTCAGCAACCTAAACTGGTTACATAAAAAATTCTCTTTCTACATTGTATTATATATCTCCTTTAAATCTAAATCTGGATGGTATGTGTATGGGAAAATAAGAAATTCATTAGAGTTTTTCAGCATAGACACAATGAGTTGCTCATTAGCTGAGGAGAGCTCATGAAGATTCATTTTTTTCCCACAGAGAATGAGTAGAAACTCCCATCAAATTAATCCTACTCTTACCTGAGGGTCACTGTGTCATGAGTTCAAAAGCTGAATGGAGGAGAAAAGGTGTGGATACACACACCCATATTATTTTTTTTTCCTGATTTTGTAGTTTATTGTCATCTGAAGTGAGATTATGCACAAAGGACATCTGGATTTTTTATACAAGTGCAGAGCTTTGTTTAATGCTTCTTTTTTAAACTTTCCAAATATTTAGTAAAATTTACATTACTTAGAGGGAATATTTGTAGCACAGAATATAATGAAAAAGTTAAAGTAACCATAAGCCTGAAACAAATGTCTTGCAAAAAAATCTTGTGGGGCCAAAGCTGTCCATCAATACTGTATACCTTTGAAGATCTATTATTGTCTTACTTTGGGGAGGAGGTGGAACTAAGAAATCAATAAGCTATATTATAATCAAATTGTGTTTACATGATATCAATAAGACCTGAAAAGTGAAAATTTCAGTCAATCAGGCTTATTTTGAATGGGGGTTGGGGTGATAATAACATTATTTAATAATGGATGTGACTTTTTCTTCATCATTGATTTGGAAAGTTATTTAACAGAATCAATGTAATCAACTAGTTGTTTTGGGGGGTTATTAAGGAACAGACTAAGGAAAACCTAAATATATAATTGAATCAAAGAATATTCTTTGACAAAAACCTAATTTAAAGGCAATAAGCCTTTTCACTTCCATTTGATTTTTAAGTAAATTTGTAAGTTTCAAGGCACAAGTTAGGCCATTTTCTGTGATAAGGTTAAAAAAAGCATTTGGTGATTGCAATTTCAAAATAAGCATAAGATGGCTATAATTTTTACAAACCCCATATATAGAATGTTCATGGAAAACTGAGTTTGTGATAATTAGAATCAGGACTACAAAGTAGAAACAATATTTTATATTTATTTTGTGGTGTCAAAACTCAAATTTAGAAAATCTATACATGTCCACATAGTGTTCTATTTCTGAACTTCACATAGTATCTGTACATCAATGAAGATACTTATGCTTCATATAGTACTAACCAATAGTAATTAATTAAGAGGCAAGCTTCAACACTGAACTAATTGGCAGTATTGTAGATGAGGAACAACAAGATAATGTATACTCTGAAGATCACAATTCATTATTGTAATTCATGGGTTCACAATCTTGTTTTGTTGCTAAGTATCTCTGAAATAGGAGGAACACTAGAAACATATCTTGTACCAAAGCACCATTTCTATAGTATCATGGTTTAAAAAATATATATATATTCTATGTGTTCTTATATGATTCTTTATTATAGGGTGGCAACACCTCCTACCCCATCCTACTCCAACTTGTTGAAATCTCTCGCATAAAGCACTGACAGCAAAAGATCAAAGTTAAGAATTAAAATTTGTTTTGTCAAGTCAAAGGGACTGCACCATACCAAAAAAACAAAATAAAAAGGATGAATGTCCTTGTCTTTCTAATTATGGGATATTTGCAAGAGTGCTAAAAGCAGCTAGTCTAGTTTGATGCATTTTTAAAGGTTTCCAAGAACAACAAGAAGAACAAACATTCAAAACTGTGTGTGAATCATTTTTCTCTTGAGAGTGATGTTAATGAAAATGTATTTCTTCTGTTGTAAGGTTTTGTAGTACACATTTTTACTAATTCTTATCTAGGAAAGCTTTCTATTTTTAACCTGTGGTAAACTGAATTCTTCTTTGTCATCTTGTTATCATCAACTCTAATGAGCAGCATAATCAGTTTGTGGTGTTGGGATCCATATCTCATGTCCCATTGAGCTCAGAACATACAAAAAGTATGTAAGCACAATTCTCAGAACCCATCTTGTGTAGACCTACTATTTTAGCAGGTCTTTACTCAACCTCTGTTTTTGTTTTTCTCATCAATTAAGTGAAGTGACAAACTTAAAAAAAAAGTGTATTATATTGCTTGTTTTTTTTTTTTTAAACCACAGACTAAATCTGTCTTCGTTGTGCTTCAATGCGTTCCAAGGATTGGGAAAAGTTCCTTCTCAAAGAGGCAATGGAATGATTAAAATTGCCCCTCTATTTTAGGCTCATTCACATCCACTGAAATGTTTTAAGTGCAAAGATAATTTGTTACCCTTTAAATGTGTGTTACCTTTTTAAAAGCACACATGTATAAAGATGGAGAGAGAAGATAAGATTTTATTACATATTTAATAAAATGGGTGCCTTGTTGCTTACTCCCTTTTGTCCACATGGCCTTTGAAAGAAAACAAGCAAGCTTCTGTTGCCAATTCTTCAGGAATGCTCATATCATATATGATTTGTATTTTTAGGAAGTGGGAAGCTGTCAAGAAAAGAGAGCTATCTTTGCCATTCAACCATATTAGAATTAATAAATAATTGCATTTCACTATCAGAAGATTCAAATTCATAAAAATGAAAGAGCATTTAAAAACTCTTCCATTTTTTCCCTTGAGAGTTCCTTGGGGAATCAAAATATCTATAGTTCTTTATAACACAAAGGTTAAATTTAGATCTGGGGATTTTTAGTATCTCCCAGACAAAAGAATTATGAGGCACAGGCATTTGACAGAATTAACACCAGGAGAAGAAAATTATTTTGTTAGCTCATTGTTTATTCAACTGTTTGCCTCTAAGAATCTAAAACCTGTAGAAATAGGTAGACATATAAATGTTGCTATATTATGACTGTCCTGAGTAACATGAAGTATGGAAACAAAAAACTTTAGTTAAGTATTGTCTTAGTAGTAAAATGTATTAATTAGGTTTAAAATGCTAAACGAAAGTAGTTCTTTGAAGTACTCTATGCCCCTCAGGGCTCTTTGTAAGCAATTTCCAGCTACTGGTGATCTAAAAAGCTAAGACTTTAGATAAGCTGTAGCAATTATTCCAAGATGCTTTCTACAGGAACCCCACGCCACAAGTCTGAAAGAAGCCTCAGGACCATCTGCTCTCCCTCAAACTCTGTGATTCACTTCAATATATTTGTGGGGATTTCACATGTTTTTTGTGTCTGATATACAATATACAGTTTGCATACTAGACTTAAGTTGTAATCCATTTGCGATTGAGAATGAATTGTTTTGGAAGATGAAAGGATATTGCATGACAATCATTACTTGGGTTTTGCACTGGATGGGTTTCTGGACCATCAGAAAATAGCAATGAATGTACTGTTGACATGATGTAGAAATTATAAGTTGTTGGTTTTTGCCATGTGATATTAAAAAAAATTAGTAAAAAGGAACTGGACAGTTTGGCTTATATTTGCTTAAAAGTATGTAGAATTTGAGTTTGTTATGTTGCTTTTTTTTTTTTTCCAAAAACTGTATCTGCTTAAAAGGTATGTAGTTAAGAATAAACGATGTTTATTGAATGGAGGGACTTACAGAATGATGTCACATGTGGACATAATTTGGCCTTTGTCATGCAGATTGTTAACACCAGCTATTAAAATATATTTTAGTAGAAATGCTTTAATTCACGTTCTTTTCCCTTTACACTGTGAATCTTAAAACCCTGATGGACTACAACATCGTCATTCTAACCCAAATATTAACCTATGCAAACTAGATCACGTTTCATTTGATGTCACAGTGAATGTAATATGATATTTTTTCCCTGCCTAATATGCAATGGCATTAAAAACAAATGGTTGAGTCTCACATCATGTATGTTCATTGTGGTCACTGATTGCATTCTTCAATGCAACTCTTGTCATTGGGATCTGTTTAGGAGCAAAACAACAGTTATTTGAATTGGTTGATAAATTGTTAAAATGAGATATACATGTTTTCTGAAGCTCCAGCTTACTTACTTTGAGTGTTTTCCTCAAGTATAATTGTAAAAATGCCCTCACTTCAGGGTATGGATATTCTTTTCTCCATTCTGTGTTTGTGAAACTTTATAAAAGCATTAATTTTCCATCCCTACACATCTAGTTTGCTTAAATAAATGCAGGTAATGATGAAATGGGGTCTGCTGCTTGACTGTCACATTGGGAGACACGATAATGACTTATTAGGTTTTAACGTAACTCATTTGAGCCATTAATCGGGTATGAGAGGTGGACATGATGGTTCACATGGCACCAATGAGTTATAGGTACACATAACACTAGTTAATTACTTTAAAAGGTCTTTTCCAATTAAGATGTAGTTATAAGGAATCACCACGGTTCTTTAACAAATACAGCATCTCTTTGCAACAGCAATGAATACTACAGAAATGCAGTGTTGTGCTTAGCATTGTTATTTTTGCTTCAGTGTTTACTTACCAGTATCATGCTTGATTAAATTTCATTTTTTCGTATTTACTTAAGGATAAAACCAATTTATAGCAAAGAACAGAAAGAAGAGATCAAACATATGAGTAGAGTAACACTATGATACTCTCATTATGTGGTGTTCCATTTGTCAAATGGAATTATTATTGTTTTTTTCTCTGATTTCGCTATGATTTAAAAAGCTAAATGAATACTTAGGAACTCTTTTATTCTTTTCACCTCAATGCATTTTCATTTGGTAGTATATGACTCAGGACAACATGATGAACTGAAAAACTGGATTTGAAGTCAGAAGATCTGGGTTCAAATCTCAGTTCTTCCATTTGGTGAACTTGGGCAAGTTACTTCAATGCTTTGAGATTCATTTTCTTCATGTGTAAAATCAAATAGTCTTTAAGACCCCTTCCAATTCCAAATCTGATGAACTTTTGAATACTGAACTGATGAATTATTCAGATAAATCTCAGCATAATCTGACTTAAACTCCTTGTTTAAGAGGTGCAGTGGATATAGTGCTGGGCCTGGAGTCGGGAAGACTCATCTCCTAAGTTCAAATCTGGCCTGGTATTTCCTAGTTGTATGATTCTGGCAAGTCACTTAATCCTCAGTTTTCTAATCAGTAAAATGAGCAGGGGAAGTAAATGCAAACCACTCCAGTATCTTTGGATACCTCAAATGAATTTATGAAAAGTCATACACGACTGAAACAACTCAATGATAACAATAACATTTTAGAAAGCAAATCTCAGTTATCATATTTAGGAAGTATATTCATTCTTTTAATAATAGCAGTGTCCAAAAATACCGATGTTGACATTACCATTGTAAAACATAGTTTTTAATTGGGGGAATAATAAATTTCCTCCTGCAGCCCTTTTTGCTATATTTTTTCCAATGTAGTTGTCTTGCAATTCCTGCACTATAGACAGCTAGACAGCATGGCATGCATGGAATAATTTTTATGGAACATTAAAGAAATCAATTTTCATTTTTATTGTGATATGGAAAAAAACTTGTAAAATGAGTTACATAAATAAGATAACCTACCAAAAATTATCTTTTCTTATTAAAATTTTAGAAATTCCAAAGAACAAAATACAATAAAACCCTATTTTTTCTTTGTGTATTGCCTTGTTCCTATGCAGAAAGATCTGAAACTGATTTTTGTGATTCCTCAAAATTAAATATAGACCAAATGCTAACTTCACATATCTTTTGCAGCTCTAAGCAAAATTTTTAGACCTTCATCTGTTGTGTAAAACCCTATTTTGGACTGAGTTGGGCATAGTTGAATCCCTAAAAGATTAAATGAATTTAAGGGGTGAGGAAGTCAGCACAAGAACAGTGCAAGTTGCTGGTTTCATATTTCTACCCTACCAGCTCAATCTCTACCTTCTCTTAATTTTCTTTCTTTGTTCAAACAAACATGAGAGAGAGATAAAACTCAAATAAAATATTGAGTGAAATGCATGTTTTATTTATTCCATCACAGATAATAGTGAACTTTTCTGCACCCTTAATTGTTAATGAGCAAAATGTGTCTTTTCATGATTTCTCTCTTTAATAACAATTAAAGGCATCTTTTTCTAATCTTGGGGGATTTTCCCTTGACTCTAATATTTTTGGGATTCCCTACAATTTCAGTGCATCATCAAACTCACATAACAATCAGAAGTATATATTTTGAAAGTCTTAAGTAAGTGAGGCCATTCTCTAATACTTAAAGTAGTTCAGATGCCAATTGATAAAAAGAATTCCCCTCCCCACTCCAGGAATTCTCTCTGCCAACAAAACTCAAGATTTTCTTCAAAAAACTAAAAATCACTGTTTTTAACTTTTGAATGCTAGCTGAAAATTTCTTTAAAGTGGGATGAACTTATTCCTCATGGTTTTGTTGGGAATATGCCTAATAAATAATCATATAGCTTTATTTCTAAATGTGAGCTTTTTGAGAAATAGCCTGGTAAAGTAGAAAGAGTATGAATTGGCATCTGAGGATTTGGGAATAAAATTCCAGCTCTGCTACTTACTGCCTGTGTGATCTTGGGCAAGTCACATACTTCTCTGGGCTATAGTTTCTTTATTTGTAAAATAAAGGAGTGGGATTCATTATCCTTTCCAGTTCTGAATCTGTGAACCTAGGAATGTGCATAGTATTTACATGTTGATATGTAAATATATGAAATAGAAAAATTTACTTGGTAGAAATTGACTAGAAATGCAAGCACTTCTACTCAATTAAAAAAGTGTATTGACAAAATTAAAGATATACCTGTTTAAGCCCATAGTCTATTTCTCCAGCCTATATCAGAAGTTGTTAGCATGAGGTCCATGGACTTCGAAGGAGTGTGTTGGTTAGATTTTAGAAGATACATGAATCTGGATGAAAAAAAATCCCACCTTCACTTTTATCAACTTATATTTAGCCTTTCTTTTAATTATTAAATTTAAATATACATGAACATATATATGTGTTTATACATATACGTGTATGTTTGTTTATATATGTATATATATGTATGCTACACAATATATACATACATATGTATATAATTTTATTTTAAGAAGTTTTATATAATCTTCACCAGACTGCCAAATCGTTTCATGAAACAAAAAAAATAAAAATAAAAATGGCTGCCCTAGTATATCCTATTATAATCCTTCAGCACAAAATCCTCTACTTGGTAGTTTTTCCTCTCTGCTTCTACTTTTTGTCCCACTGAGCAAACCTGATGAAGATGAGAATTTTCTTTCAAGGAAGTCTTGACAACCACCATGAGGCACTGTGGATAATGCTCAAAGGCAAGAAACTGGTTTGTTGAAATATGGAATCTATACAATTTAACTCTCCTACTCTTTATTTTCATCTACAAATGAAAAGAAATGCTCTCAGGTAATATTTCTAGCCAGTACAGTCAAAGAAGTAAGTCTTTCATGGCTAAGTGACTTGATCTATTTGACAATGATGTAATCACATCAATATAGTGATTCACATAGGTAACAAAGACAACCCAAATGACTAATTCCATTTACTACAACAAGAGTGTTTCATTATGTACAAATAATGACCAGTTATGTAAAAAATAAGTTTCATATTTTTCAACCACCTTGCTTATGAGGCAAGAAAAATGACTGATGAATACATTTCCAGAGGTTATAAAATTGTGTGATAACACAGGATATTTAGGTCACATTTTTTATCTTTATAAATAAATACTAAACTCTGATTTCTTAAAAACTTCATTACTATAACTTAAAGGAAGACAGGATGAACCATATTGATCATCAGTATCACGAAATTTGGGGATGGTATTTCCTTTATTAGACACATAATAGAAATCTCTGTTTTTGGCAAAGGACAAAGGCATCATTGATGAGAAAATTTGCGAGTTTTTTTAAACCTAGGATGAATTCTAGATAGGTTCCTATTTTCTATATCTATAACAAAACAGCATAACTCTATGGAGGTATTTCTAGTATCAACAGAAAATCGCTCATTTAAAAAGTCTACTACTATTTATTGGAAAATTAAAAGAGTCTCACCAGGCTCTCTGCTTCAAACCTATCCCAGTACAAAAATAGGAAGTTGTAAATATCAGATAAATTTAGTAGTGGAACAAATTTTAAATGATTTTAGAAAAAGCATATTCAACTTGAATGGGATATCATCATTTCCCTTTCGATAGGTTGACAGAGAAAGGATAACTGATATCTACAACTATCACAAGTTCATGTGCTTTTCAGCAAAGCCTTACAAAAGACAACTCTTGAAAAAAGAAGATACACTAATGACCTTTAAGCTCTTTTCCAATTTTAAAATTTGTGATTCTATAATTTAGTGATTTGGGCTTTTAGGAGACTGGATAAAATGCTGGACCTGGAAGGAAGACTCATTTTCTTGAATTCAAATCTGACTTCAAACACCTTTTAGTTGTGTGACCCTGTGCAAACCACTTAACTCCATTTGCCTCAGTTTCCTCATCTGTAAAATAGGGTGGAGAAGAAAATGGCAAATTGCTCTAGTATCTTTGTCAAGAAAACTGCTAATGGGATCAAGAATTGTACACAACGGAAATGACTGAGCAACAACAAATCTAGCAATTTACATATTGGTTAAAGAGGAAGGTATGGTTGGAGGCCCCAAATCTCAGAAAGGGAAGCCTCCCACTTGCCTGAGAAAGAGCATGGAATTATAGAGTTTCAGAATAGACTCTATTAGAAGAACTCAGCAGATTAATCCCATATTGGAAGGTGAACACACCCATTCAGCTCAGAAGCTTTGTCATTTGTATGTAGGGTAAGGGGAAGTGTCAGAATGTGTTTAGAACCCCAGAGGAGACTTGTAGCGGAAAGGACTCCTCTTAACATTTTGTGTGATTCAATAATGACCAGTCAATTGGCAATTTCCCATACTGCATAGAATTATTTTATACAGACTTTGGCAACCATACCTTTGCATGTTATTTCTAAATTTGTATATTTTATGGATTGATTCTAGTTGTTCCCTTAAGACCCCACCTACCATTCCTGTAATTTTCAGAACCCAATTAGTCATCTCAGGACATCACTTCACTTTGTGAGTTGTCTCCAGTATTAGGATGTAAGGTCCTGGAAAGGAGGGGCTAATTTTACTTTTTTGCATTTGTCTCTCTAGTGGTGGCACTTGACACATAGTAAACATTGGTTTTTTTCACATTCATTAACAATCTCCTGAGGATCAAATGAAATTATGTATATAAAGAACTTTGGAAACCTCAAAATGCTATAAAAATATGAACAGTTATTAACCTCTTAGTCTTTTTCTTCTCTCTAGTGTCATAATATACTGCCTCTCCTAATTGCCAAAGCTAAATTCTTCTACCTATATTTTCACTCTTGTTATTTTCTCTGGGATTGTTACTCCAGTCATAGTTTTTATCTTTCTCCCTGTCCCTCCCTTTCTTTGTCTCTGTCTCTCTATTCCCCACCAGACCCATCCTTTCAGCCTGCAAACATGTGCAAGTTACTCTTATCCTAAGAAAACACATCTTTCTTCAAACTGGCATTCCTTAAAGCCAGGCTTTTCACTGCCACGTCTTTAGAAATAGTTAAGTGGTCCATTTCATATCATAGAGGTCATATTAGAGCCAAAATTCAGGTCCTCCAACTCCCAGCTTCTTAAACTACTGCAACCTTAGGGCCAGCTAGTTGGTGTAGTGGATAGAGCACCAACCCTGAGGTCAGGAGGATCTGAGTTCAAATCTGGTCTCAGACATTTAACACTTCTTGGCTGCATGACTTTAGGCAAGTCGCTTAACCCTAATTGCCTCAGCAAAAAAAACAAAAACCCTACTGTAATCTTATATGGAGTCTTGTAACTGAATGTGGGAGTTGCAAAACTTAGGATTTGTTATGAGTAAGTGATTGATTTATATGCCTATTTTATATTCTTATATATTCAGAATCCTATAAAAATTTCACTTCTGAAAATAGCTCATAAGTGGAAAATGTTTATATCTAGATTTAAATCTATTATTTCTTCCCCTGCACTATGTTCAAAAGCATATATATTTTGGTTCTACTGTCATGCATGTCTCTGTGTTTGTATATTTGTGGGATATTGTTTAATAGTATTCATTTTTAGAGCCTTGATTCCCTTTTTTTGAAGAAAGTATGCAGGGCATAAAAACATGAAATGTCTGAATCAATAACCCCAAGCCTTTTAGCCTTTTCCCTCTCATCAAGTCAATAATATACCTTGATATTTGGTGACTTTAATCCAGAGGCATATTATTGACTTGGTTTAGAGGCTTTTGTTAAGCTTTCAGCTCCACATTCTTTACAATAGATATTGGCACATAAGCAGTACTTATGTTCAAGATGGTCTTTAGAAAAAAAAAAAATCTCGGTCTGGGCACTACAAGGCAAGATAACCAAGAATGATATGACTTGATATGGTGTTTCTTTTAAAACTTTGGACATAAGATGGAACTGTTTCCTTTAGAAGTATAACTCTGTTAGACTTTTACTACTTAACTTCCACTATAAACAAAATATGAAAATCACAATTAGTGAACTATAATTCCTAGAGTTAAGACAAATACCATGACATAGTGGATATAGATCTGGTCTCAAAGCTGGAAAGATCTGATTTCAGATCTTGCCTCTGATCCATTCCTCTGTCCCATCATCCCTCTGTGCTTCTATACTAGTACAAGATGTTCTCTCACTGGGCAGTTCCTTATACAAATGGTATCACACATCTATTCTATCCTAAACTTTATCCTAAACCTAGATTTTATTTATCAAGAATTTATTATTGATCAGAGGCCCCAGACCCCACTGGAGATCCCAGAGTGGGTCATCAGCCTGAGTCCGAGGGGGATGCCGGCTTTGTAAACAACTAACATGTTTTTGAACTAATTTTTCTCTGAGAATGTAATGGAATGATAGTTAAAAGACTAGAAAAGTTTTAAAAAAGGGCATCACTGGAGATGAGTCTTTTTAGATGAAAAATTCAAATAAGCTTCAAATTAAATTTTTCAAAAAATATTTTGGGATTAGAAAATGGGGCCTCCTTGAGTTTGACCAGTGAGAGAAATCTGGCCTTTTCAAATCATGAGTAGCTTAAGAATTTCCATGAAATAGGGCAGCAGTTCTACATCTTGGTTTCATCTTCCTTTCACAAGTCATATCCTTCTAAAACCCAAGACATCTGGAAAACATTGAGATTTTTCTTCATGGCTGTGTTAACTAGGTTGGAATAATAGGAACTCAGGATTCCATGAAATAGCCTAAGCTTCTCTTTGTTCAAACAAAGAATTAAATTGATCAGAGGATTGGGAATGGAACATGGAGTTCACTGGATACCATGTGTGGTCCAACTACCACCAAAGTTGAGACATGTTTGTTAGAAAGTACATCCGATTTTCCAGTAAAAATCATACTTAGAATCAGAGATGTTAAGATATCATCTCCTCCTGCCTCCTGCTTTCAGGCTAACAAATGTAACTCATTTTACAAATGCGGCAACTTAGATCTAGAGAGGTTAAGTACTTTCCTCAAGGTCACATAGTGAGTTAGTTGGAAGGAGGAGCAAAGAAATAGGATCCAGATTTCATATCTTCCACTGTATACACCACCTCCTTTAGTTAGCATATTTCAAATTTACTTGAAGTGGAAAAACAGAGAAGCACCACATATTACAATTATCTTCCACCATCCTAGAAGGCCACAATAACTATTTTATGACAGAGACTGATGCAGTCAGGTACCAGCTGTAAACATTAAGAAAAGTGATCACAGGGAAGTTGCCCACTTTTGATCAAGGAATCAATAGGAAATGACCTTTGGGACAGCAGAAGTGTTGATGGGGTCCAGAATACTCACAGCCAAGTTGACAAGTTGATATCCCTTTCTATTTAAAGTTCTGTAGTTGAAGACAAAAGGAGGTCAATGTATTCTGGCTACAAATGCAGGGACTGAGTATGGGAGCCATTGCCTTTATGTTTAACTTTTGCTTCATTTTAACTTACTTCAGGATAGTGAGTTAAGATATTGCATGACTCCAGAGCAAAATCTCTGGTGGTCCTCCTATTGAGATGCTCTTTGGGGCCCAATTTAGCCATGCCTAAGCTTCTAGACTGCTCACCTTTTTGAATTTTATTTATATTTCTTTTAAATAACTGTTTGTTGAAAGTAAATCATGTGCCATGGGATTTGTCACAGGAGGAATTTGTGACTATTGTTCATGATACATTAAGACTCAGAAACAGATGTATAAGGCAGAGCTGTATGTGTGTATGTATGTTTGTTGAAAAGCTTCATCCTTGTCTGTTGTAGGAAAAACATCTGTATGATTCATGTAATTGGGATGATATCAGTTAATAGGATGCAAAACAATAGTGATTTCAGACAAGTTTATAATCACAAAAGAATCCTAGAATTCCAAAGAGAAAATTGAAAGACCTCTTTACAAAGAGATCAACAAACAGGCTTTTGAGATATTTATCTAAAGATATTTATCAAAGATATTTACCTAAAAAGCACCAAACTAGACTAGTTAAGGGTAGGTTAAAGAACTCTGTCTAGATTGTTATTGTCATCTATCAAAAAAACCCATGATCAATATGTAGCTGATCCTGGATCACAATTTTGATCTGCCCACTTTGTTCCATGCTCTTTCCACAAAAGACAAGAGGAAAGCAGTGAGAATTCTTTTGTTGATGGTTTTTTATAACATGAGTCCTTTAAAGGTCTAAATAGGCCAATGGACCCCTTTTCATAAAAAAAGATTTTAAATTCATAAAACAAAATATATAAACTTGTAAAGGAAGTTAATGCTGAAGTAAAAATACAATTTTTTTTTCGTCTGCTGAAATTATGGGTCTATGTCCTCTAAATTAAGAACTATATCTGGCCACTAAGGTCTTTTTAATTCTTCAACTATGAACTTGTAAAGAAGAGATGGAATGTAAATAAGTTGAGTTGTTGAAGTATACTAATTTAGGACCACTTTGGGATAAGACTTGGGGAAAAAGAGAAGATCAAGAGACCTAGAAAAACTAAGCAGAAAGACAATCATTTTCTTCATATTCCTGAGGGACTGATGAAGTTGAGCTCTACTGTGGAGTGAAGATAAGATCAAGATAGAATTAAAAGAAAAAAATCATACTTTAGGGCATCTCAGAAGAGTCAGGTTTAAGCTAAGTTTTGGAAAACAGCAGAAACCAGCAGGAAAGAAAAAATGCCAAATTGAGATGTTAACTCAGACCAAATATAAGTAACACTCCTGCCTTTCACCCCTTCTCTTCACTGCCAAATTTGACTTGACAATGGTTTACAATTGACTTTATTTTTTTGTTTGGACTTAGTTTTTTTTTTTTTTCCCATCATATCTTGTTTTCAGGATTCAGTCTGAATTTTAACAATATTCTCTATTTGAATATAGTATTTTGGAGCTGTATGACATTGGTTTCTGTAGTTAGACTTCAAGACCTATGCTAACCAACTCATATTTTTTCAATGCTCAAAATATATTTTGCCCATTATTGTAAGCTGATATTCCTCACAATATAGCAAAGAGCTTCTAAATAGCACACTGTAATAATTCTAATTTATTTAAAGGAAAACAAGATAGAGAGAATTGTGGGCAGATTCCTATTTTTGAGATATTTTCCAAAGACATTTGACATGGACTGGAGCACCAAACTAGATTAGTAAAGGTAGAGTTAAGAACTCTGTTTAGATTGCTCCTGTCATCTATCAAAACAACAACAACAACAAAAACAAACAAAAAAAGAAACTTTGATCTTGAGGGTTGGAAATAGGTGCCTCACAATGATAAACTGTTTATTTGAAAACAGTTTCTTAGATTTGGTTCCATCTTTTAACATTTAGTAACTACTTGATCATGAGTGATTCATTTAAACTCTGTGAGTCTCAGTTACCTCTTTTGTCAAACAGATCGAATCATGTCTAGGCTATTTAGCTTACAAGTTAAAGTGAAAAAAGCATTCCATAAACCTTATATGCCATGAGTTTGTGAATCCACAAGAACTCAACAAACACCAATAAATATAGGATTAAAACAATCATTTTAAGACCTATGATTTAATTGACAGCAGAGAAAAATAATTTTATGTTATAAATATTTCAATGGTCATTCCAAAAAAACCCAAAATAGGCCGCCATATTGAGGGAGAGATAGTTGTAACTTTTTATTTTGCATAAGTTACTATTTAGGATTTTAATTATAGACAAAAAAGAATGATGGCAGATGGTGACCTTTAAAAACTTTGAGCAAATTGAATTTCCAATACATTTTTAGCATAATATATTTAGTTATATGAAAGAGACACAAGAGGGCAGCTGTGCACTGCTTTAAAGTAGGTCTCATGGCCAAGCACTTGGCTAACAAGGAGCATGGGAATAATGATAATAACATAGGAAAGCTGTTCAAGTAATCAAATTTGTTATGATATAGATCAGGCAAATGATACGATTTAGAATTCATTAAATTGTCTATTATGATAAAATTCAAATCTTTAGCAGTAAATAAATGAGTGAAAAATAAACACAAAATTATTGGTGATAATAGTGCCCTTTATGTAAGTCTTTAATGATTGCAAGATAACTTTATAATGACCCCACAAGGCAAAGCAAGATAAGGATTATTATACTCATTTTATGAGAAACAGAGGGGCTTAGTGGGTGACTTGCTGAATCACATACATCATAAAGAATATGAAACTCTGAGTTTCTTGACTAACTCTAACCTTATTTCTATTATATCAGATCAAAGTTACTACATCAATTTTTTTTAAATAGCAGGATATTTATGTCACATTTGTTTCCCCATAGTATCTGTAAAATCCTTTGGTTATTTTAAGATTTAAATCTTGAAAAGTAGAAAGATAGCTGAATTTCTTAGCTCAATTCATTTTTTTGAACTTTTCAACCTTCTCACCAACAGCCATCCCACTGTGGGGTGCTAAGATCGGCTAATGGGATTGATGAGTCTCTATCTCTGACCAACATTTCATAAAGAGTCCCTAGCCATGATCATATGCATTCCTGGCTGGATTCACTCTTTGGACTGTTTTCTTCCACCTCCCTTTCTAGCTCTCCTTTATATGTTTTCTTTTTCCACTAGAGACTGTAAGATCCTTAAGAGAAGGACTGTCTAGTTTGCTTGTATTTGTATCACTAATATTTAGCACAGGGGCACATAAAAATACTCTAGTTAGCTATATAAAAGGTACTTTATTATTGGAGTCATTTCAGTCATACCCAACTCTTCAACTTCATTTAGCGATTTTCTTGGCAAAGATACTGGAGTGACTTGTCAATTCCTTTTCCAGTTTATTTTACAGATAAGTAACCTGAGGCAAAGCAAGTCACTTACCCTCAGTCATATAGCCAATAAATGTCTGAGGGCAGATTTGAACTCAAGAAAATGAGTCTTACTGATTCTAATCACAGCACTCTATGCACTGTCCCACCTTGATGTCTCAAGAAATGGAGAGAGTTTTGAGCTTCGTGCAGATAGAAATAATATGAAGTCCTGTTATTTTCAATCTTTAACTAAAACTTTCCCTAGGATAAATTCAATTTCTGTTGGTTTCATGTATGCACAAAGGGCAGTCTTTTGATGAGGGTAAAAGTACCATGGAAGTACCATGCATAATTTATTGTGGATAAAGTCATTTTAGGAGAGAGTGGTCAACCCTCAGAGAGTTCTACATATGAATCTTAAATTTTTGAGGGGCTGTGAGATGAGGTGTTAAGAGGGGAGTCATTACAAAGAGGACTTGATAGAAGCATGACCTCTCAGAGAGAAAATACTTTACAGATCCCAAAATGTCAGAGCCCTGGGTTAAACTTAAATTGACCTTATGTTAGCTATGATCCTGATTGGAGGATCAGTTAGTTGGTAGTCAAAAGGATGGTATGGTAAGAGTAAGATGTGGACATTTCTTTTCAGATATATTCTTAATGCCATTCATACTTTGCAGGCTATGAGTGGTCCAGGTCAGTAGTTTCCTTCCAGGAAAAGAACACTTTTGATGGTACCCATTGTCTCTGTCTGTTGGCATTTTTTGAACATGTGGACCTTGTTCTAACAGGATAGATATATTTTCTCATAGAATAACTCTAGGAACGGAAGCCAAAGGAATCTTGGGATTATTAGGATGTCCTTTTTTGTTAGGTTACCTTGAATTGGTAGCATTTATGATGCCCTAGTAATTCCGGTAAAATTAAAAAAAGAAACACCAAAATTCAGCCTTTGAAACCATATTGCTTTTGCCTTTGAAATCATATAATATCCCTGTGCCTCACTTGTACATTTGCTGCTTTATAAATTCCATTTATAAATATATAAATTTTGTTCCAACCAAAAATATATTATCCCATGATCTTGTAATGTGAACAAAATGTATTTTAAAAAATCTTTAAGGGTGATAATGAGCATTTCTTCCCTCCAGAGAGCTTTGATAGAGAGAGTTAGTAGTGAGCAGGAGTAAAAAGACTTCTTTTCTGAGCATTAGACTCAAATAACTTGTATTAAGTTTTTTTTTTTTTTTTTTTAATACCCAGAGACAACCTAGGGGGAGATCATTATAAAGAACTGCTCATACGGGAAACAAATGTCTAATAAGCTTTTTTTTTTTTTTTTTTTTGGCTAGTGGGGGAACCTATCCCAGGATAGGTCCATCTATCTTAACTTTGGTTCATTGCCTAGATGAGCCCTCAAACTAATGGAAGAAACAGAGATTAGCCTTGATTAGGTCTCTATCCACCTTTTGTAGCCCTCTTTAAATAACCAGTAGTTACCTAGATTCAAAAGATTACAAAATCCTCCAAAGACACAGCAGGTGGAGTGTGTGAGTGAAGGGAGAGCTAGTACACTGAGCCAGTTTATTCTTAACAGTGAGATTTAGTGTCTCCTAAACAGGACTCTTTGTCCAGTTTGTTCTTTCCTATATTTATAGCTTCACACTAGATTATCACTAACCAGCTGCATTAATGAAAAAATGAGAGAGTCTTTTCAACTTCTTGGACATCTCTTGACCCTGAAATGTATTTAGTATAAGTTTGGATTGTTGGTCTCTTAACAGTAGGAAAACAGAATCAAATGATGCTTCCATGCAAAGGGTCAGATCTACCTATTTTTGCTCAGATTAGTGGTAAATACTTGTGTGTAATAGTAGTAGGAACATAATAGTAGTAGAAGTTTGTATTTCTTTTCAATGAAATAAACACATTGAATGTTATGTTCAAGGTACAGAACTAGAGATAGAATAACAGTACAAGGAATAGTTTGTAGGTTATTTTGACTAGAAGGAAGTTGCATGGAGAGGAGTGATGAGAAACAAGACTGGAAAGCTGTTTCTCAACAATAAGGCTGTTAAGTAAGGGGCTACAAGCATTTAGCATTCCTAATTTAGTAGATAAGGAAGCTCAGAGATGGTCAATGATTTGACCATTTTCATTTATTCTTTTTCAATCTGAAGATCATTCTCCCTGACAAGGCCACAGATGCTAACTAAGAACCTAGTAGTTTTACCTTCTTTCTGTAATCCATAATAATATTGTCACCAACACTATAATTCTTTAAGGTTGGTAAAATGCTTTATCAATCTTAAATGATTTAATTTTCATAATAATCCTGGGAAGGACATGTTATGATTATCCTAATTTTATATATAAGGAAATATTGGCAGATAGAGATTAAGTAACTTGTCCAAAATCATACAGTTAATAAATGTCTGGGGCTGGATTTGAATTCAGATCTTCCTGACTCCAGGACTGGTACTGTATTCACAACATCCTTTTATAGAAGGAGTAAGGAGTGAGTGTCAAAGGATAGGAACTGTGTGTGATTCTACTGGTATAGGAAATTATTGGTTTAGGAAAGTCCCTCTAGCAAAGCAAGTTGGCACCTTTCAGCAACTTATGATTTTAGGGAATTCCACAAGACACAACAAGTTAAGTGATTTGCTCAAAGAGCCAATATGTACCAAAGGTACAAACTATGTTTTTCCTGGCTTCAAGATCAGTTTTCTATTCAATATATGTGCTATATAAATATTACTTAGCCAGCTAGTAGTCATAGCAGTAGTAATAATAGTAGCAGTAGCAGTCCTAGTAGCAGTATACTACCACCACTACCAGCAGAGCAGTAGTAGCAGCAGCATTAGTAGAAGCAGCAGCATGCAGCACTGGTGCTAGTAGTAGCAGCAGCAGAAAAAAAAAAAAAAACTAGTAGCAAAAGCACTACTAGTAGTAACAGCAACAGCAGGAGAGAGTAGTAAGATTATTATAATGTGAATTTTGCCTAAATCACAAATAGCCTAGGAGTTAGAGGTAAATGTAATTGTAAATTAAGGCAAAGCACGCCCTGTTGTTTGATCTCTTCTCAGAATGCAACACACTTGGGCTGCTAGTCAGGCTAACATCCTATATTCCATTGAATTTCATTTGTCTGAGAATAAAAGCTGAGGGTCTGGACTCCTTCAGAAGGAACAGCAGCAGCAGAAGCAATAGCAACAGCTTCCTCTTCCCTCAGAAGGGAACTCTACGTCTGTGGGCTACTAGGTAATGAGCTCTTCCCCACTAGTTTCATGCTATCTAACTTAGAATAATTTTAAAGTGCAAAGACCAGGTTCTCTTTTTGCCAAATTATGGTCTCTCTCTTATTCTACAGCTTCTCTTTGCAGGTGACCTTCTTTTCATTTGCTCATTGTAACTGAGACTTCCACCCAACTCTTGGCTATCTATCAGGTGACTAAGAGGTTCAGTGCATTGGCAGATAGCCATAAAGAATTTCCCCACCCCATGGTGCCCACCTGGCCATCTCTTTCTGCCAAGAAAGACTGAAAAGAAGAGAGCCAAAGATTCCAAAATCCTGTGTCTTATTCTCTAAAAGGAATATGTCTTGACTCTGACAAGAAGCCTTTTCCCAGGTGCCTGCTGCATCCAGCATTTCCACAATGTACCTCTATATCTCTTTCAGCCTGAGACCCAGATAATCCAGAGGAAGAAAAGTCAACCCTGGAGGTCACCTTAGCAAAGGGGAACATAAGCGAAATAATACCAGATTATTTCAAGAAAAAGAATGTGGAAGAATTGAGCGGAGTAGAGTTGGATAGGCAAAGTTCTTGTATGTAAGGTCTTTGAAGACAGAAACTATTTCATTTTTGTCTTTATATTTCCTAGCATAGTGCCTGGTACAAAGTAGGCACTCAAAAAATGCCTCTTGATTGATTGCAGAGCTATCTTGAGTTATGCTTTGAACAAATGGTATAAAACTAACAATACTAGTTGCTTGGTCTATTGCAGATTGGCAGCTCAGGCCACTGGTGATATTGTTGGAAAGATGAAACAGGAGAGATATCCTCTTCTACAGTTTTGTGAGTATTCCACAACAATTTCTTGAGTCCCTCTAGTATAAAATTTCCACAAAAGATCCTTAAAAAAACCCCATTTCTGAGTTTAGCTTCTAGATTAGCAATCCTTCATGGCAGGAACCATGTTTTCTTCAGATTCTCTAAAGCCCCTGGAACCTCAGACAATATTAATTAATACTGATGGGTAATTCAATCATGGAATTGCCCATGGGCAGTCTGAGGAAGCCAAATTCTCCCTTATTTGAGGAAACCAAATTCTCCCTTGTTTTGTGGGCATGAAAGGTGCTATGGGAACTGAAGATTCTCAGTTTCTGTTGACCATAACAGTCAATTAAATATGTCAACCAACTGGGTCTGAATTCCAAGTTTTTCAGACATCTGCAACAGCTAACAGCTATCGGTCCCAACAAAACATCCTGGCCAAAAATTCTTTCAGGCTGACAAAATGTGCTAGGCACTTCCAAGCATGAAATAACACTTCGTCATTTTAAATGAGAGACAGAAAGCCTAGCAGTCCATACTTTATGAGCTTTGCACCCCAGTAGAGTGACTAGTGACAGGGAAATAGATACTCATCTAAATCAAGCAAAGGCAGGGCATCCATCTTCCTGTTTTCTAAGACTTTTAAAAAGCTGCTGGATATCAGAAAGAGAAGGCAGGCATTGAAACATATTTCTAATGGCTTTTTCTATATGTAGCCAATGTGTGGTTGACATGAAATCAGGGCTCTCATCTTAATAAGTTTGGAGGGAAACATTGATCAAGTACTTTTGTATATATTTATAGGATGTGAGTCTACCCTAGAATTCCCCAAGAGATGAAATAGCTAAAGAAAGTAGATCTGCTGATTAGTAATAGTCTTGAAGGACAAAGTGATCTCTGGTTAATAGTATGTGAAATTTGCTGAGTTACTAAATTTGATGAGACAATTAGTTTTTTTTTAAATTACTTTGATAAATTTAAAGTTTAATAAGGAGAAAATGCAGATGAATTTATACAGAGAGGGAAAATAAATTTAATTCCTATATAATAGGGTTTGTAATGATAAAGTACATGAGATTTAAGGAAAGACAGGTCACAGTAACTCTGTAATAATAATAATAATAATAATAACAATAGCTAGCATTTATATAATACTGAGATTTACAAAGAATTTTATATGTTAACTCATTTGATCCTTATTAGTTGACAGAAAGGCAGTATTATGGTGGTTTTTCAAAATCAGTATGAAAGCCCTTTGATATTTTGATGGACTCATAATCTTGATATGTTCATTCCCTACCACTCGGATAAACATCTTTTATTCATACCTTCTCATCTGGTATGCTTCATGTTCATGTTCTTCTACAGTGTTTCCAAATGTTATTAGGAAACTTTTGGGTGCTTTTTTTTTTTGTGAGGCAATTGGGGTTAAATGATTTGCCCAGGATCACAAAGATAGTAACTACTAAGTGTCTGAGACTGGATTTGAATCCTGACTTAAGGGCCAGTGCTCCATCTGCTGTGCCATCTAGCTGCCCTTTTTGCATGTTTCTAAGAAATACTTTTTGATATCCATGTGCCATTTGATCTATCTATTAATATATATCCTCACTGTATGAGTGATTCACATGTTTCTCCCCCATTCCTATATGTCATTGATGATGGAGGGATAGGCAATATGTATGACAGAACCAGAATGTACAAAGATGAACTAACTTTAATAAGGCAAAATTTACTGGGGTTGAACATTAAGTCCTATACTGAATTTTTTTTAAGTCATCTTCACTTGTACAAAGATGGAGAAACACAGATATGAAGTACTTGGTGTGAAAAAGATCCAAGGGTTTAGTAGCTTATTATGACTAACATTTATATAGTCTTTTAAGGTTTGCAAAGTTCCTTATGTATTTTCATTTGATCTTCCAAACAATCAAGTAAATTGGGTATTGTTATACTCTTGGTGTTATTATCATACCCACATTGCAGATGAGGAAACAGAGATTGAGAAAGGTCAAGTGATTTTGAGAACATATCATAATAGAATTGATTGAAAGAACTGAGTATTTATAATATTGAGAAGAGAATACTTGTATTTTCCCCAGCTTGATATCGATAAAGTTGAGTGATCAAAAGAAAGCAATGGAAAGCCTGTGAATTCAGATCTTCTGATAACTCGTTGAAGGAATGGGCATGTTTAGTTTAGAGTCAGAAGAGTCATGATAGCTGCCTTCAAGCCTTTGAAGGGCTATTATGTAGAGGCTGATGGAAGAGAGTAGAATCAGGAACAAAAAGTCACAAATTTCACACTGATCTTCACAAAAATATCTCAACAAGGAAAACTGTAAAAAAAAAAATGGAGTAGGCTGCCTATGGAAGTGGTTGATTTACTCTCCTTGCAGTTCTTCAAACTGGTCTGGATGTTTGTTAGCAGGGGGTTCTTTTGTGTCTCAGAATGGCTATTTAGGTTCTGAACTGCTATCAAGTTCTATGATTCCATGAACCTTCTTTCTCCCTTAACCACCACCAAGAAAGTTATGATAACTCTCTTCAACTATTTGAAAGGTTGTGATGGGAAGAAAGACAAACAGTAGACAAAACAGGAAGAAATAGGGAGAAATTGCAAAGAAATAGATTTGGGGAACTCTAAAAGAAAATACTCTAAAAATTAGAGCTATCTGCACTGGGATAGGCTTAAAGATTAAGTTCCCCTTATTATAGGACTTAAAGTATCTGGATATTTACTTTTGGAGGATATAAAGGAGATTTTGGTTATATCACACCTACTTATGCACCACATATATTTTCCCATATTTAGACATATTTTTCACTCTTATAATTCTCAGCTTTATAGCATCAGCTAGAGAAAATTAGTGTTAAACAATGGACTTTTGCAGCTGCAAGCACCTCCTAAGGAAATATGTAGAAATTGGAAATAAACAGTGAAGGCTGACATATTTCCTAATCACTTCTATATTTTCAAGTTTTGTGTACATAAGGGGTACTCAGCAGTTATTATTAAATGAATTAATCACTTGCTCCCTCAAACTCTGGTCACACTTTCATTATATAACTTTTTGGTCCCTGTATTTTAAGTTAGATGTTGAAGACAGGGAGAGGGTTCAAATGACAGCAATAAGGCAGATAAAAGATTTTGAAAAGAAAATTCCAATATATCCATGGTAAAATGCTAGAGATAATGGATTTTTGACATTGAAATGAAGAATAATGGGATTTCATAGTGTTCATTTAAAAAAAACAAACGTGTAGGGCCAGAATGTAGACTCTCTGCTTTCTATTGCCACAGAGAAAAAACCCAAAGGAAATAGAGTTAAATTTAAAGATCTCTTCCTTTTTTTTTTTTTTTTTCCCCAAAGTACGGTCTTTGCTTAAAGTAGGAAAAAAAAAAAGCCTTCAGGTGCCAATTTACAAAAAGTCAATCAATGCAACAATTACATTAATGGCAACAATAACAATAATACATTCAAATAAAAGTGAGCCTTTGGTCAACAGTATTTATTACATACAAGTTTCTTTCCATCATGCTTCATTTAGATAAGCCAAATTAAAAAAAAAGTTGTCTACACTTTATCTAATAAACTAATAGATTAAATTCTATGCACCTTCCATGTGAAATGTGTCCCTTGGGTATTCAAAATACCAACTGGGAAATATCTCTTGTGATTCATTGGTTACTGTTAGTCTGATGATGTTAGAAAATCCCAAAGTTTCTTTTCCTGCTATGAATTTATGATTGTTTCCCCATCTTCTCAAAGATCTGAGCATTGTAATTGTTCATGAAGCAAATTTATGATCACTTTTAGAACAAAGGGCCAATAAAGGGAATATTCAATAGGCAAATTGTTTCACATTCAATATATTTCACATTCAAATTTAGGGTATAGTGAGCAATGAAAAGTCTTTACGGTGGCATGTTCTTTTGAAGCAAGAAAAGCAAATAAAATAAGTGATGAACTGAATATAGTTCCACCAATATTTTTGTCAGAAATGATTTTGTCTAAGATATCATAATAGATCATCTGATAATAGCTTCAGTTTTTGTCCTCATTTTTGCAAATGTCCTTTCCTGAGGCTATATTTTTATTGCATTTCATTTTTTTTTTAAATCAAGAAGAATTATTTAAAGGGATACTTATTTTACTGTAATCTTATCATTGAGACATTAGAATTAACTAAATATTCCTGAAGTAGGAAAGTTTTTCCATGGGAAGGGAGACAGTGAAAATCTACAAAATCATTTGGTTATAATTGCAGTATAGTACACAATATTATTTCTATTAAATATCACACTTTGATTCATTGTATTCTGGCTGTCAAATTTAACTTTCCCAGAAATCTATTTAATAATACCCAAGCAAAATTTGGTACAATTGTTAATATTATACATTATAAACAGTCCTTTTATTGGAACTTACTGCTTAATAGATGACTATTGGAAAGAATTAACCCTAAGCCCTGAAGATGATACATCTCAGGACTATGTTTCATTCTTGTGCAAGTTGACAGAATGTGAGTTAGTGCCACTTTGGTTGAAAGTCAAGCTGGACAGTGTCCAAAACAGTGTCATGTATAAAACAGGTGTTCTTTCCTGGTTTGATAATGATAGATTATGATAAAAGGGAGTAATTGGAAATTGAGGCTCTAAACAAAGTGAATGTAGAGCACAGATAAACCTCCAATGCTTAAAAGACAAAAACATGGGATAGGACCATAAGGGGGCCAGTTTTAGATTTTATTCAGGAACTTTCTCCAATATTTGAACCTTATCTTCTGTGGTTCACCAATCTAACTTGATTTAAAATCTAATTGAAAAAAAGTAATCGTGCAGAGGAAGTAGTATGAAAGTGAAAGTATAATTAGTTAGATACTTTCTGATATCTCCACACCATGTTGCTTCCAATTCCATCTTCATTCCCACTTTCTTTAAACAAGAAGCATGGACTCTTCCCCAGTCATCTTGGATTTTGGTCCATTTTGGCCTGAATCCTAGAAACAGAACCCCACATCATGTTCTAGTGTTTGACACAGAATACTCTCACTCTCTGGTGCTTCTCAAATGGTAGCTCCTTCTTTTTCATTCAGCAGATTCCATTTGCTGTAACTGAGAGAAAGTTGGGCTGGAAAAAAATTATAAGAGAAGAATAAAGGAGTAGTAATAGGGAACAAGTGAATTCACTGCTAATGAAAATCTCTTTGAACCACTTTGAAGCATCTTACCAGTTCATTAAATTTTCTTAGTGGTCTAGTACCTGGATCTTCTCACCATATTTGGCCATAGATGATTTTACTTTCTCTAATTTGGACTTAGTGTTCATGAATACCTTCTCTGTGTACCTCCTGACTGGGAATGGTAAGTTTGATTTCCAGCATACCTCCATACTCGTCCATTTGTGCCTAGTTTCCTATATTCCTGGGTATACATAAAAGTTAATGTCATCATTGGTTGGGACTTGACACCCCACTCACATATTACAAATGCCTTATTCTTGATATTTTTTTTTTCTTTTTTATCACTCAAATGGAAGCAAAGTCAGGTAAAAAGCCCACAATACCCAGCATAGCATGGGACTCTAAGAATAATGCCAGGAAGGTAAAAGTACAGAATTCTCTAAGGTAGGCCAACAAATTTAAGAGCAACAAAAAGAGTGGGTTTTTAAAAGTTATATTGTGGAAAAAAGGAAATTCAGTTCAGGAAAAGGAGCACTGCTTGGGTTAGATGGGATGATAACTGACAGCAGATAGAAAGAGAAGCTGCTCAATTCTCATTTGGTTTCAGTTTTCTCTGCCAAGAAGAATGACCTTTGGTGAGAAATAATAAAACAACAGCAGCTAATGGGGAATTAATCAAGCAAGGTGGCAAAAGATTATCCAGTGGCCTCTAAAGAATTTGAGTCATCTTATCAAGATGTACTACATCTTTAGGTGTTGACATGTGGGATTGCCAAACTATTATCTGTGAAAGTTGAAAAATTATGGAGAATGAAGGGAATGCCACAGACTTAGGTTGCATCAATTTTGCAAAACAATATACAAATGTATATGCACACAGACCTCTACATGCACATGATGTAAATGTATAAGTATTTATATATATATATATGTATGTATGTATATACATATATATATATATACACACACACACACACCATACATATGTGTGTGTGTGTGTGTGTGTGTGTGTGTATCTATATACATATCTTGGCCAAATTATTTTGCTTCTTTGGTCCTCAGTTTTTTTATTTGTAAAATGAGGGGATTGAAATCTAGTTGTATGGTCACAAACTATAGGCTAGTAAGTTTGACTTTCATTCCTGGGAAATTATCATATGAATTATATGAGAGTTTGTTTCTAAAAAACAAAGTGGTTATAACATATAGCTAGCATGGTTTCATCAAAAATGGATCTTTCCAGACTCCCCTTAATCCTTAAAAAAAAAAAACACACACAATATTGATTGTTAGATAATTGTAATGCTGCAAATATGATTTACTAGTTCAAATCTAGCTTCAGACATTTACTAGCTGTGAGACTCTGGCAAGTCACTTAATATTGTTTACCTCAGTTTTCTCATCTGTAAAATGAGCTGGGAAAGGAAATGGCAAACCACTTCTGTATCTTTGCCAAGAAAATCCCAAATGGGATCATGAAGAGAAAGACATGACTGAACAACAACAACATAATATCATGTATTAGCAAGGCACTTGATAAAATATCTCATGCTTTTCATCTATAAAAGATAGAAAGACGTAGACAGATTTAGAACTTCTTGCATGGCTGGACTAAAATAGGTATTATAAGTGATTTGATGTGTACTTAGCAGAAGGTTTCTAGTGGAATGTCCTAAGGATCTTTGATCAGTCTTCTCCTGCTTTACATTTTTATCAATAACTTGGATAAAGACATAGATGATATGCTAATTAAATCTGGAAGAGATAACTAATACTTTGAAAGATAGGATCCAAAAGTAGGCTAGACCATTGGAATGATTCTTATAAGATGGAATTTGATAATAATTAATTTAAAAGTGTACAGTTGGATCTATAAAAATCATCTCTACAAATATTAGAGGCTTAATGAGGTAGTATTTTGAAAAAATTCTAAATATTTTAATATCATGCAAATGCAAGTTGAATTAACAGCACAGAATGACAACTAAAAGAACTAATATTATCTTGGTCTGCATTGAGTCATTGCTTTGAAGAATAAAGAGGTGCTAGTTCCTTTGGACCCTTCCGCATTGTGTTCATTCCTGAGTGCCACAGTCTGGTTATTATTTGTTCTTGGAGAGGACCAAAATGATATCACTATATTAGAAACAAGTTAGTGTGTCTGATTGGCTGATCAGACCAATACAAACTCAGAACTCTCTGCCACAGGTTGAATGCAAGTAGTCCTTATGAACATTTGGGGTGACTTTTCTAATTTTTCACATCTCACATTTCTTCTGAACTAATTCAATTCTCTTTTTCTCATAGAGCACAGCATCTTCTCTGATGAAGGCACACCATGCTAGGTAGTCTTGTGCCAGTGTCTCCCAAGTCACACAATCAATTCTAAGGTTCTTAAGAGAGATCTTGAGATTGTTCTTGTATCACTTTTTCTGACACTTTGTGGTTCTGACCACTTGCTCTATGGGAGTTCTCCATAAAAAAGACTTTTTGGCAAGTATACATTTGGCATTTGAATAATGTGGCCAGTTCAATAGAATTGCACTCTCTGCAGTAGAGTTGGAATGCTTGGCAGTTTAGTTTGAAAAAGGATCTCAGTGTTCGTTACCTTATTCTGCCAGGTGATCTTCAGAATCTTCCTAAGACAATTCATATGGAAATTGACTCAGTATTTGGGAGGCTTTGAAGGAAAGTGGGGGATAGCAGAAATATTAGACTGACTACAAAAATGAAGCTGAGCAGAATCATTGTGCTGATCTCATTGCTGTATACCTGTGAAACCTGAATAGTATATCAATGGCATGCGGGGAAAGCCACAGTCTAGGAAATACGTTCATTGCTACAGGACTTTTCCCCCATCAGTGGTTGCAGCCTGATCCTCACACCTGAGAATCCAGGAAGATCTTTCTTTCCCATAGTCTCAGGATCAGGTTCCTTCAGAACACCTGAGTAAATAATAGCTGTTTATACCACTCAAATAAGGATGTAGTCAACCAGGCAAAATTCTTCCATTAACATGGAAGACCATATTACTTAGTTACTTTAAGTGGCCTTAGCACCTGCCCTATTACTGAGAATCTGCACTTCTTATTATATAATAATATCCTTATTAATTTAGTCTGTGCTTTACCATAGTGACCATTGGTTCTTACCATCTACCCTCAGGCAACTTTCATCCTCTTAGTTTTGCTAAATTTCACTTAATGAAGTTATATCCTGTCTTGCCTCGAAGAGTTTCTTGTGTATAGGTGAGACCTGTTGATTACTGAAATACTTCACAATGGAGCAAATATTTTAATATAACTTTTCATTGGGATTGGGCCTGGGTATTCTAAAAGGACCATATCCTCAACCTTATTATCTAATTCATTTAAGTTAAACATTACTCATGAGCCCCATGGGTGTCTTTCTTATCTGAAGTTATTGATGATCCAGTGGTGCATAAATGTTGGTAAAAAGATTGATGTGTTTATCCATAGCTGCTTCTATTAGCACTATTAGTGGCTGTTGACTTAGCCTCTGGTTAAAAGCTACAGATAACATCATAAGTATGTTTTAAAAAGGCAGATGAGAAGTTGATCATTTTCTCTGATTCATGGTCTGTCTTCCATGCTTTCAATTCAGCTTTAGCACTTTCAGAGTGGGATGTAAATTAATTGAGACAGCATAAAACAATTAACTTTATTGCCTTTTACAATAAACCTTATAACTTTTTGCATCTTTAAAAACTTTTAATATGCAGTAGGTTTTCCTTTTGTTACAACTACTTGTTTCACATAATTTGGCCTTGGTTTGTTAAGATTTTGATGCATTTTCTTTCATTCTTTATCATGAAACCACATTTTTATCACATTGTATATTAAGCATGCTTTTGAAGGCCACATCATTTCCCCAGTCTTCTTCATATTCCATAGGTTTTGAATGGGGTTTAAAATTGGTTAAATCCCAAGTAACTGGATGTACAGTAGGAATAGGAGTTAAAATCAGGGCTAAGATGTGATGACCGTGTATTTAAAATCAGCCGGAGTCAGGAATTCAGGTTAAGGGAAAAATCTTCAATCTTTATTCTTCTTGAAATGAAGGGGGATTGCAATAGCAATATGGGCAGCTATGACAGGAAGCCAGCCAGCAGAGGTGAAGGGGGACAGTAGGTGAATGGGGGGGTCAGAGGTGAAGGGGTCGCGATAGCAATGCGAGCAGCTGTGACAAGACTCCAGCCAGCAGTCTCTCTTTCCGCTTCCCTTTTCCGCCACCTTGCCTCCACCCACCAAAATCATCATTTCCTATACAACACATCAGGACTTGCACAAAGATGGGTGGGGGCCATTCTTTCTCCAAGCATATGTATTAATAGAGTATGGTCCAATTACTATTTAGCCTCACATGCTTGGGACTTCAGTGCGTCAACTTGAGCCTCAGCCCATTACACTAAGACACTTACCTGTGTGGTCCTGGGGTGGCCACTTAAGTACTGTTTGCCTCTGGTTTGTCATTTGTAAAATGTAAACAGTAATATTGTCTACCTCCTAGAGTTGTTGTGAGGATATAATAATTGTCATATCCTTAGCACAGTGCATGGCACATAGTAAGTACTATGTAATTATTACTTATTGTTATTATTATTTTCATATCATGGACAATTTTTAAAACATTTCTTGATGTATGATTTAGTATAGATTTATGTTGTGATATTCTCTCTTCATTTAAAGAATTTCTGTAATTCCAAAATAATTCTTTTTCAACATAGAGATTTATTTATCAGAGTCCATTCCCTGAAGGGAATTGCAAACTCACTAAAATAAACAATCTCACACAAGGTTTTTTTAATAAGCTGGTAAAGATGTCCAGGTTTTATAAGGTCGCCAAGACATCTTTTCACATTTGTTTTCATATAATCTTAAGCTGAAAAGGAAATTTAATAAATAAAAATTAACTTCCTCTACATCTTCAATATTCCAATCTGTGTGTTGTCTTGCCTATGTGATAAACTTCCCCCCCTTCATAACAATGATTAGGAGTTCCTTTATAAAAATCCATTCTTACAATTCTTCTAACTTCAAAAAGTCAATGCTCTATTAGAAAAATCAATAACATCTACTTCAGTTGGCCATTTCCTTTGGCATTTAAAAAAATTAATCAACATCTGTTGTAGCAATGGTTTGTTAATTTTTGAATTTTTACTTTTGAAAAAATTCTCCTTTGTACTGCACTGCAACTGATCCTGTTTTATCACAAATTTGAGTAAACATAAAACATTTGGCTTGGGGGAACAGCCAAGATGACAGAAAAAAAGTAGCAAGTTGCATAAGCTGTCTCTAAAAAGACCTCTGAATACCTTTAAATAATGCCACAAAATAGTTCCTGACATAGAAGAAAAACAAAAGAATAAGATGAAATCATTTGGCAGCCAAAAACAATTTAGGAAGTTAGCAAGAAAAGTCAGTATTACCTGAGTGAAATTCTAGTGTGAAGTGGTTCAGCAAAGCCCCAGAACAAGCAAACCATGACTTGGAAGTCACTGAATCAGCTCTTCTGGAGCTCTCACCCCAGACAGAAATGGATTGAACAACTGGTCAGAAGGATTCTACAGGGTTTCTTTGCTAGCACTGAGACATGACTCTATTGCTTTGACTACATTTGGACCCAGGTACAGTCCTAGATGGCAGTCTCAGGGAAAGAAAGAGCACTAATATACTACCAGAGTTTGCAGTCACAGTAGAACAAAGACCCTCCTCACAATTCTACAGAAGAAAAGAGTACTTGTAGTCACTCATAGATCAGAGCACATGGTGACAAGGATAATAGTGAGCACATTTCTCCTTAGATCATACTACTATGGAAGAACTGAAAACTTAAAGCTCCTTAGAAGTAACTCTGATAATAGCTACACAAACCTCCTGAACTTTGGGATAGTGCACCCTCCAGCCTAGAAGCAGGGTTCTACTTTGACGAAGACTTAAAAGTCAATAAATAGGCTGGGAAAATGAACAAACAACAGAAAAAAATTCTGACAATAGAAAAGTAAGTGACAAGTAAGATTAATACACACTTACAAAAAAGATAACAAAGTTAAAGCTCCTACATCTAAAGCCTCCAAGAAAAATATGAATTGATCTTAGGCTATTGAAGAGTTCAAAAAGGATTTTTAAAATCAAGTAAGAGAAGTAGAGGAAATATCATGAAGAGAAATGAGAATGATGTGAAAAAGTCATGGAAAATGAGTCAATAACTTGGTAAAGGAAACACTGAAAAATACTCAAGAAAATAACACCTTAAAAAACAGATTAAGTCAAATAGTAAATGAGTCAGTGACAGGAAGATCTTAAAAAGTGGAATTGGCAAAAGGGAAAGAAAGATATATAAATCTACTGGAAATAACAACAACAAACCCTTAAAAGGTAAAATTGGCCAAATAGAAAAGGAGGTATAGAAGCTTACTGAAGAAAATAATTCCTTAAAAATTAGCATTGAGCAAATGGATTTTAATGACTATGAGAAATCAAGATATATAATAAAACAAAATCACACACAAAAAAAACCTTCATGAAAAATAGAAGATAATGTGACATTTCTTACTGAAAAAAGCAATTGACCTGAAAAATAGACCAAGGAAAGATAAATTAAACATTATCAGGTTACCCTGAAAGCCATAATAAAAAAGAACCCCACATCATCTTTCAAGAAATTATCAAGGGAAACTGCCCTGATAATCTAGAACTCAGATGGTAAAATAGAAATTGAAAGAATTCACTGATCATCTCCTAGAAGAGATCTCCAAGTGAAAACTCCCAGGAATATTATATCCAAATTTTAGTGCTCCCAAAACAAGAAGAAAAATTACAATCAGCTAGAAAGAAACAGGCATTATGGAATCACAGTTATTATCACATAAGATTAGGGGCTTCCATGTTAAAAGAGTGGAAGGCTTGGAATATGATATTCTGGAGGGCAAAGGAGCTAGACTCATAACTAAGAATCACCTGCCCAGTAAAACTGAATATAATCTTTCAGGGCAAAAAATGTAAATTCAGTGAAATAGAGGACTTTTTAGCATTCCTGATAAAAAGACCAGAGCTAAATAGATATTTGACTTTCAAATACAAGAATCAAGAGAAGCATTAAAAGATAAACAGGAAAAGGAACTCACAAGGGACTAAATAAAGCTAAACTGTTTACATTCCTGTATAGGAAGATGATACTTGTAACAAGAGCACTTTTTGGAAAGATTTAAATGAGCTCATGCAAAGTGAAATATATTGTATACAAAGTAATAGCAACATTGTAAGATGTTCATCTATAAATAACTTCGCTGTTCTCAGCAATATAATGATCCAAGATAACTTTGAAGAACTTTTAATGAAAAATACTATCCATCTCCAGAAAAAGAACTTATGGTGTCTGAATTCAGATCAAAAACTATTTATTTACTTTATTTTTCTGAGGGTTATTTTTTTGCTTCATGTTTTCTTTCCCAACATGACTAATATGGAAATGTTTTGCATAACTACACATGTAAATCCTATATCAAATTATTTGCCTACTCGATTTGGAGGATGTGGAAGGAAGGAAGGGAGAAAATTTAGAATTCAAAGTTTTAAAAACTTATATTAAAAATTGTTTTTATATGTAAATGGGAAAAATAAAAAATTTATTAATTAATTAAAACTCCAAACATTAGACTTCTCCCTACTAATAACTTCTACATTTCCAATAATCATAGAAGTGTATTCTTTAAGAGCTATAGTTTTTTCTCACTTCATTTGAATAACATTCATACTTATAAACCATAGAACTAAGAATTAAAAAAAGAAAAGTGGAAATTTTATGTCACACAAAATCTTGCATTTAATTGTCAGAAAACTAAAGGTACAGAAACTAGAACAATATGATTTTGTCTGGTCAAGCTCATATACTCTTAGTTATCCTAATGACAAT
Organism: Antechinus flavipes; assembly: GCF_016432865.1. NCBI lineage: Eukaryota > Metazoa > Chordata > Mammalia > Dasyuromorphia > Dasyuridae > Antechinus > Antechinus flavipes. The sequence goes on along the minus strand of NC_067402.1, from coordinate 56,930,816 downwards.
AGAACCCTGCTCAAAAGGCCATGACTATTTTAAAATGAAACTATATTAAGTGTTTTTGAAATATCAAATATAGTATATATTCAGGTGAAATGGGAGATAATGAGAATGAAATGGTTGGCTTATTATAACATAGTTTTTCCCCCCTGAATTTATAAATTCTGAATTTAGTTTTAAGTTGTGATTTCTTCCTCTTTTCCTTTATTGTAGTAGCACCATATCGACTGGATATTTAAAGGTTCCTGAGATAATCATTTATAATCTATTGTCTTCTTGGGTTATGTTGGACAAGTTACTTATTCTGTCTAGTTCTCAATTTCCTTAATTTTGCTTTCTTAAATGTAACTAATTAATTAATTTTATATAAGCCTTTTATTTTTCAAAATACATGCAAAGATAATTTTCAATATTCACCCTTATAAAACTTTGTGTTCCGAATTTTTCTCCCTACCCAGTAAGCAATCCAATATAGGTTAAACATGCAATTTAAAAAATCATATTTCCACATTTGCCTTGCTGTGCAAGAAATTTCCTTAATTTTGAAATAAATGCTTTAAGTAGATGATATTTAAAGTCCCTTCCACCTGTAGCCATAATATCCCATGATTTTTGTTTTTGTGACAAGTCAGATACCTCTAATTTGGTGATCCAGTTTGCTTTAAGGATCTTATTTGTTACTGATGACATAGCTCAGTAGGCTTAGAGACAATAGGTGGTAAGAGTTTGAAACCAGCATATCTGATTTACTTTATATATGTAAGGGAATTATTACTGTAGTTCTCCAATTGATGAGCTTACAAGTATCATCTCTCCCAGTAATAGAATAGACATATCCATTGGCATCATACAAAGAAAAAGAAGACAGTTGTTAGTTAAATCTCAGTGGCTTATGGACATTGCCAAGAAATCCTTTAGGCCAAAAGATGAATGACTACAACTCTCATCTCTTAGAGTTATCTGATCTCATTTGAGTCTTACAACAACCCCATGAATAAGGTAATGCAGACATTATCCCTGCCCCCCTCTATTTATAGATGATGAAACTGAGTTATAGAAAGGTTAATTGGTTTGGACAGGGTCACTTTGTAGCAAGTATTAAAAGCAGCTTTTAAATCCAGGAACATCCTAACTCCAAGTTAAGATTTTTCCTCACAATATTATAGTGCCGTACAAAGAAGGGACTAGAACTACATGAACCTTAAAGTTTCCTCAGTTCTAAAAGGTATGAAGTAATTTTCAATATAATTTCTATTTTACATAGAAAGAAATTGAGGTCTATAAAAGCAAAATGAATTTCCCATGGTTTCAGAGCTAGTATTGGAGCTAAGAAAATAATCCAGGCTTTTCCTTATGCCAAAGCCTTTTATTCTATCATGATGCCTCTTCATATATTTTCTCCATAAAGCAATCATTTCCTCTTCTCCCTGTCTTCTCTCCTCTCTTTTCTTTTGTTCATCTAAGTACCTAGTTTATGCAAAATACTAGGGATTTAAAAAGTCATTTTTTTTTTGTCTTTACAGGTGGACATTTTCTGTATGTGTTTATGGTTTTCCTTTATAGGCATTCCATGGGAATTATATATTTTAAAGAACTTGGTTTACAATTAAAGAATGGATATACAAACTTGGACTATTTTATAAAATGGGTTAGAAAAAGAATCTGATTAGTTGGATTGACTTCCAGTTAGTTATTCTTTTCTTTCTTATTTGTTTTGTGATTTGATTTATCTAAATCTGAGAGTGCAAGATTGAGATCTCCCACTATTATAGTATTGCTGTCTATTTCTTCTCGCAACTCTCTTAGCTTCTCTTTAAGGAAGTTAGATGCTATACCACTTGGTGCATATATGTTTAATACTGATATTGCTTCATTGTCTATAGTACCCTTAAGCAAGATATAATTTCCTTCCTTATCTCTTTTAATTAGATCAATCTTTGCTTTTGCTTGATCTGAGATAAGGATGGCTACCCCTGCTTTTTTGACTTCACCTGAAGCATAATAAATTCTGCTCCAACCTTTTACCTTTAGTCTGTATGTATCTCCCTGTTTTAAATGTGTTTCCTGTAAACAACAGATTGTAGGGTTCTGACTTTTGATCCAGTCTGCTATCCGCCTCCTCTTTATGGGAGAGTTCATCCCATTCACATTTGCGGTTAAAATAACCAATTCTGCATTTCCTGCCATCCTAATATCCCCAGTTTATACTTTTCTTTTTCTTGTCCTCCTTCCCTTCTTCCCTATTGGTCCCACTAACGTCGCGCAGCTCTCCCTCTTTAGTATTCCTCCCTCCTCCCTTTGAATCCCTTCCCCTTTCTTATACCCTTCCCTTATTACTCTTTTTCCTTCCCCCTTTTCCTCTCCCACTTTTTAATGAAATGAGAGAAGAATCTGTGTAAAACAAATATGTCAGTTGTTTCCTCTTTGAGCCAACTCTGATGAGAGTAGGATTCACACAATGTTCCTCCCCCTCTCTGAGTTCCCTCATATATGATAGTTCCCTCATTGTCGCATGTAGTTTCCCTCTTTTTATCTCCCTTCTTCCCTTTTTCTGATGCTATCCCCTTTTCACTTCTACTTCCCTTTTTTATGTTATATCGGTAAGATCAAATTATACATATGGTTTTTATGTATATTCACAACAGAAATACAGTTCTCAAGAGTTCCTTTTACCTTTTTCTACTTCTCTTGATTCCTGTTGTTGAAGATCAAATTTTTTGTTTAAGTCTGGTTTTTTCCTTAGAAACAGATGGAATTCCTCTATTTCATTAAATGTCCATCTTCTTCCGTGGAAAAAAATACTCCGCTTAGCTGGATAGTTTATTCTTGGCTGCATTCCAAGTTCTTTTGCCTTTCGGAATATCTGATTCCAGGCCCTTCGATCCTTTAATGTTGAGGCAGCCAGATCTTGCGTGACCCTTATTGTTGCATCTTGGTATTTGAACTGTTTTTTCCTAGCTGCTTGTAAAATTTTTTCTTTAGTCTGGAAATTCTGAAGTTTGTCCACAATATTCCTTGGAGTCTTTATTTTAGGCTCTTTTTCAGAAGGTGTTCGATGAATTCTTTCAATGCCTATTTTCCCTTCCGGTTCTATTACTTCTGGGCAGTTCTCTTTGATGATTTCTTGTAAAATAGTATCTAGGCTCTTTTTTTCATCATAATTTTCTGGTAGTCCGATGATCCTCAGGTTATCTCTCCTAGATCTATTTTCCAGGTCTGTTGTTTTTCCAAGTAAATATTTGACATTTTTTTCCAATCTTTCATTTTTTTGTTTTTGCTTGACTGATTCTTGATGTCTCAATGAATCAGTCATTTCTATTTGTTCAGTTCTAATTTTTAGTGAGTTATTTTCTTCATTAGCTTTTTTTACTTCTTTTTGTATATGTCCAATTGAGTTGTTTTGCTCTATGGAATTTTTTTCCATTTCACTAATTTTTTTTTTTTTTTTTTTAGTGAGTCATTTTCTTTTTCCAATTCGCAAACTCTGTTTTTTACCTTTTCCAATTCACATTCAAATTTTTCTTTTAGTGAGTTATGTGTCTTTCCCCATTTCTCTTCTAGCTCTCTTTTAAGGTTTTTAATAGTCTCTTCTAGGAGAGCCTTTTGTATTGGAGACCAACAATCATCTGGAGACTGTCTGCTATTAGTCTCTTCAGGGTTGAAAAGCTGTTCTCTTTCTGTGTAGAAACTATCAATCGTTCTTTTGCTTTTTTTTACTCATTTTGTTAAAGCCTGTAAGGTCTGCCTTCAGAGCCAGGGGGTCACCAGCTTCCTCTGCAGAGCAATGCAAGGTATATGGACGGGGTAGCTATCCTGTCCATCGGCTACAAAAAGCAGCGAGGTACTGGAATGCTCTGGGAAAGAGTTCCCCACCCGAAAGTAACTCAAGCCTGCAGGGCCGGGCTGGGAAAGTGCCTTTCAAAGAACCTCAGCTGTGTGAGATAACGACTGCCCTGGGGCTAGACACTTAGCAGTGAGAGTTTCATTGCCCCAAGCCAAACTCTGCCTTGGGGCTATGGGTATTAGCAGCTGTGCAGTGAATGGATTTGCAGGGACCAGAAGTGTCTGCCCGGGAAGCGCAGTCAGCTGGGGAGGTTCTATTGCCCCAGGCCGAGCCCCCCACTCTGCCAGATTAGAGGATGCCCAGGCTGTGCCCCCTTGCCGTGCAGATTAGTAACTGCCCCCGCAAAAGCCCCAAACTGCCGGATGTGGCCACAGGGCTGCGGTAAAGTCTGCCTGAGTCACTTCCGGGTTTGAGGGGTTACAGCCAGATCTTGTTAGGTTCTGGCGTTTTTTAGAGGACCCTCTGTTTTAGGTTTTAACTTCTCTGCCGGTTTACCGCTTTGTAATCAAGGCAGAGCAGTTAGCCTATAGCAGAGTGGTCCTTATAACTTCTCTAGCCACAGAGATCACCCCCACCCCTGGTCTGCTCAGGACGCTAGCCTCTCGCTGCCTGTGCTAGTCTGTTCCTGGCCCCTCAGGACAAACCTTTCCTGGTGAGCTTCTGGATCGGCTGGTAAGTTGTAGTGCTTCTTATCTTCATGAATTTAAGCAGTGAAGAGTTATTTTTGAGGCTGGATTAAATAGTTGGTTATGAGGGGAATGAGAGGAGCTTAGAGAGTCCTGTGTGCCTGCTCCGCCATCTTGGCTCTGCCCCCAAATCATCCCAGCTAGTTATTCTTAATGAAACAATTTACTATTAACTGTCTTTCCAGTTTTCACATATGTTTGTCTGACTGGTTCTTCACATATCTTCTTTAGAGTAGCACAAGTATTTAATCCATTTAATGCATTCAATAACTAAGGTGCTGAAGCTCAAAACTAAAAAAAAAAAAAAAATTAAGAACAAGAAACTAAAACTTAGGGATCCTTGACCCAGAAATCTTTTTTGGCCTCAAACACTTAGGACAATATCCTAGATATAAGATTTAGATCTAGATCTAGAGCTAAGAAGGATCTTAGCAGTCATTTAATTCAAACTATTCATTTTAAAAATGAGCAAACTTTAGGGGTTAAATGAGTTGCTCAATGTCAAATAAAGGTTGCAAGTATCAGAGGCAGAATTTGAACCCAGATTCTTTGCCTTCAGAGATGCTGCTTTTTAATCTGTATACCATACAGCCATTTTCTGGTTGTAGATTAGGCATTTGGGGGTGAACCTTTAAATTTGGAGGGATATTAAATACTATAGAACTATACACTTTATAGTAAGTAGAGTTATATATGCAGAGTTGGTATGATTTTCCCAGAAGCAACAATTGAAGAAAAGATATTCTATTTAAAGGAAATGGATAAGCCAAAACAACACAATCCAATAAATGGAAAAAATTATAGTCACTTCTTAGTACACTATGCTGGATCCTTGGAAAGAAACAAATCTAAAAGAAATAAAGGTTACTCTTCTCATGGAAATTTTAGTCTTGTAGGGTATATCAACCACCAATGATTATAATTAAATAAAATATAAGATTAGCACAAAAGAAGTATAAAATGATAGTTACAAATTGTTAAAAAAAAAAACACTTGAAAAGCTGTTCAGACAATAATCAAAAACATACAAATTAAAAACAACTTCAAGAACTTGATATATCTATATCTATATCTATATCTATATCTATATCTATATATAAAGAGAGGAAAAGGACTACTGTAATAATTTATTGCCATACAATAGTTGGCTAAAAATGACAAAAGTTTGCTGATTCATCAGCAGCAGCTGTGGGGAGACAGGAACGCTTCCATTATTGGTGGGTTTTTTGTCCTACAGAAAAACTTAGCATTGTATAATGAATTAACAAAATGATAACTAAAAAGAGCGGTAGATTGGACAGAGCACTGACTGAACTCCAAGCCAAAAAAGACCAGAGTTTTAGGGTTGTATAGTCTCGTCTATTTTCTGGATAAACAGTTTAGTACCTGAAATGTACAGGCAAAGAACTATTGTTTGATAAAAATCACTAATATCCTTTTAAAGCAATAAATTTTAGAGGGGATACCAGGAGTTTAGATCAGAAAATGAACTGTGATATCATATAAAAATTTGTCACCTTAGAGCAATGCCTCTTTTGTGTATAATAATAATAATAATAATAATTAGCATTCATATATAACATTCGTCCTAGGCACTTTTCTTAGAGTTTAACAATTATTTAATTTGATTCTTAGAACAATCCTACAAAGTAGGTGCTAATTCTTTGTGACCTCTATGTGTACCATAGTGTCCAAGTGGCAAAGATGCTGGAATGATTTGGTATTTCCTTCTTCCATGGTTTAGAGCAAAGAGAGACAAGTGACTTGCACAGGTCCATTTATGCACTGAACTATGAAGCCGCCTCCTAATATGTAAATATTTTGATTGAAAGGGTATTGACTGACTATATCATCTTAATCTCTATGGTCCTCAGTTTCCCCATCTGTTAAATAATAGAGTTGGATTTAATGACTTACATTATGTATAAAGAAATAAAGTATATTAGCCCAGTGATCTTACTATTAGGACTATTTATCAAAGATATTAAAAGAACAAAGATTTTCTATAGAAGTGATTATAGTTTCTTTATTTGTAATAATTACCTCTTATTCCCCATACATACACACTTGCTTGAAACAATTTGTGTGTCCTTTAACTGGGCAATAGGGAATAGGGACTGTGACTATTTCCATAGTATAGGGAGCTCTCAGTGGGATACTCCCTTTACCAATGCCAGCATCTTCTCTGCAATAGATAATTTTAAGCAATTGTTGAGAGCACTTAGATTTACTCAGAGTCATAAAGCTAGTATGTGTCAGAATCAGGACCTGAAGTCAGCTCTTCTTGCCTTCAAGGTTCATTCTCTATCCACTATGTTATGCTGCTTGATTGGGTAATAGCTGAATAAATTAGAATTCAGCAGGTAGTTGGTGAGGATAGTCAGTGAATATATTGTGAACAAAGATGCAGGGGTAGGTGTGGTTCTTAAAAGTGATAGGGTAAGTAAATTTTGATTACAGTGTTGAGTTTGTGTAGGAAATTAGGTTCAGCAATAGTTTATGACTGGAAAATTATCTAGGTTCCAGAAAATATAAAATCTTCAAAGGAAGGGAAACTTTAATTGTTAAATAAAGAAAAGCCAACTGAAAAATTTTGAGAAAACACATGGGATCATCTACTCTATACAAATAGAAAATGAAGTTGACAGGTTCATGAAGGATGGTTTAGATGATAGGAAAACCTCAGTTTAAGAATATATTGCAATATCCAAGATGATGTTATTGTCAGGTTATTTCTATATCGTGATAACAGATAGATGGGACAGATATTCCCATTCTATATAAAGGAAAAGAAAGAGAAAAGACCAGAAAACAACAACTAAGTGTCACAATTGGGAAAAATGGGTGAAATGTTTTTTCACTGAGGGAAAAAGATGGTGGGATAGGTTCAAATTTGGATATCTTGGGTTTGGGGAGTGGTGGAAGGTCCCTGTAAATTTTCCTTTAGGTAATTGAAGATGCACATCTAGAGCTCAGAAGATTGTGAAGGGGAGCAATAATGGTATTGGAATCATTTGTGAAGAGTTGAAGTCTTCAAAGGAGTTAAGTTTGCCATAATAACCCTTCAAACAAAATGGAATTTTTGTAAGAGTTATGCAATTTCAGCATTTGCTTTAATTCTCCTCATTTTTACTCAGAATAAAAGAGTTACAGAGATAATTTACCAGGCATACAACGAGATTGGAAAGCTCATTATCATTATTCATTACTGCGATTTCAAGCTTGGCTGGCCAATAGCATGAATTAAACATTTCTTTCCTGTACCAGGGTTTGTATTACCAGTCATCTCGATCACTTACTGATTATTGGAACTATAGAATGTTTTGAAATGATGATAACTTCAGCCAACTTGATTATCCCAGTACATTAAAGTAATAAATCAAGTGGTAGGTTATTTAGATCAGGATGAAAAACTACACACACATTTATAGATGTCCTACTACAATATCATAGAACATTGGGTAGTTTTATCAATTATTTTTACAAAAAAAGAAATATAATTTTACAAACGTGTTGTCACATCAATTAACAATTTAGTTAAGTGCTTTTGTTACATCCAATAGATTTAGAATTATAATGAAAAGGCATATATGAAGCCTAGTTGGTAAGACCAATTATAATTTTGCTGTTATTATGAGGGTAGTCCTAAATTCAGATTAGGAGCTGAGTCTAAATAGGAAAGGGCTTACAGAGATGGTTAATACTGCATATAAATAGACCATTGGTTTACCTAATTCTGAATTTGTAGAACCATAATATGTCAAAAATATATGTACTATATACATAGAAGTAAACACCATACACATGCATATGTTTGTGTGTATATATAGATACATATATATATATACACACACATAAAAGTATATACATATGTATACACACATTTATGTATATACATACTCAATTTCTTCTTTTTTAAAAATTTACAACATAAGTATGAAGCTTAAGGAGGGAAAAAAAAAGTGGGTGGAATATATCACGACAATGACCAATTTAGACTTCTAACCTGACCATCCTTGCTGTGGTACATGCTATTAGAATGGCCAAAGTTCATTAAAATCTTTCTTATTAATCATTATTCCAACCATCACAAATGATTAGAACTAAGACGAGACATCAGACTTCATCTCACCTAATTTCCTAATTTTACAGATAAGAAAAAGGAGGTTTAGTCAATTTAAATGACTCACTGGATATTGAACAGTTAAGTTAATGACAAAGACAGAACTAGAATTCAACTCCTCACACACCCACTTCAGTTGCCTCTTTAATACATCCCACTGCCTCTGGAGCAGCAGACTGATGGTAATTGTTCTTATCTTAAAACTTGAAGTAAATGAATAATGTATTCTTATCTGTTCATGACTTCTACTCCAAAATGAAAGAGATAAATGTGCATAAATTTTGCCCAAATTTTTAGATGAGGTAAAATGGTTAAATGAATGAAAAATAGGCTTTGTGAATTCTTCTGATCTCTGTGTATATCATACTCAAATGGATGAAAGTGCTCGGTCAAATCTATTAAGTTGAAATTCAGTTTGGATAAATGCAAAGTTTTGCTATTGGATGCAAAAAATCAATTTCACAATCAGTTGAAATGTATGGTTAAGAGAGTAGTTACTTGGAAAAAGACCCCGGGATTTTAGTGGGCTACAAACTGTATATGTCAGCAATTTAACAGAGCAATAAACACACACACACACACACACACACACACACACAAATGTAATCTTGGGTTGCATTAAGTACAGCATTGTTTCTAAGAATTTGAAGTTTATAACACCACTGTACTCTGCTCTTATTGGAATTCATTTGGAGCATTATATTTAGCTTTAGCACTATGATTTAAGGAGGAAATTGATATCCAGGATTCCATCCAAATGAAAGCAATTAGGATGGTGAAGGACAATGAGTCCATGTCATTTGAAGACTAATTGACATGAAAGGGGTTGTTTAGTATTCAGCAAAGAAGACTCAGAGGGAACATAATAACTGTTTTCAAGTATTTGAAATATTACAATATAAAAGAAATATTTTATTTATTCTGTTTGTCTCCAGAGAACAGATCTAAGAGCAATGAATAGAAATTGCAAACATTCAAGTATAGATGTATTATGTATGTAAACTTTCCCTTTACTATGTGAGACCTTATACTTTACCAAGAGGGCATGTGGTTACCCCCTTACTCTCTAGTTGTCTTATTTTAATTTTCTCTCACACACTCAGGTCTAGATTCTCACCACCATATAGTTACATTCAAAATCTCTCAGGCTCTTAGAGATACAATGATGTGAACAAATATACTATCCCTTGTCAACTACTTTAACTCTCAAGCCCACACTAATTGTGTTTCCCTTTATACAAACTTATCATTAACAATGATGAAACATTTAAGTCTTAAACACAACCATTTACTTAGCAGTAAGGCAAAAGAAATAGTATTCTGATGTAATATCAATCATTAATGTAATGAATTATTAATTAATTATATTTTGTTACTTAATTTTCTTTAAATATATGAGACTGATACTATTTTTTGTGTATATGCACATATATGTGTATATATGTATAGATATATAATTCTGTTTCATGCTTTCCCATCAATATATTAGGTATCTGTGATAGAGAGTGAGTGTGTACATACAGAAACCCAGCAGAAAGCCATATGAGTTATGAAAATCCATATATTTAAGATAACTTACTGCTCCATTGTCATCGATTCATATGGTTTATCAGTATACAAAGCTACTTCTGTATTAACTACTTTTCTTCTGATCACTCTTCTTCAATATTTTTCATTAACTCATGAAGCAATGAGAAGTCTTTAAAATTACAATAATCTTTAAAAGAATATTGGAAAACAACTGTTTAACTGGCTAGAAGGTCCTTATAAGACAGGGAAAAACAATTTATTTTTAACCTTAAAATTATACTAAAGAAACTTGCAATCACAGATTCTTTTAGAATTGGTATTTCATGGAAAATTTTCTTGTATTGGTCTAAATTATTGTGCAAATTCAAGAAGGATAATTTTAAAATTAGTTCACTTTTATAATGATGTATTTCATTCATGTTCAGCCACATTTCTATATTGCATTACAATTTCCAAAGCACATGCCTTACAACATAAGAGCATTGTATGGGGAGTGGAAATGTTATTATCTTTATTTCACACTTGAAAAAACAGAAACCCGGGGAGATCATGACTTGCCAAAAAACATAGTTTAGTTAGAGGGAGAACATAATTTAGTTAAAGGAAAAAAAAAAACAGAACTTCTTGGATAACAGCAAAAAATGAAAATGTTGGGCCAGATAACATCCAAACTTCTCTCTGCATCTAGATCTACGATTGTTTGGTAATCAAGAGTCTGGATAGGAAGTCAAAAGCTCTCTAGCTCAGCCCCCTCATTTTACAAATGAGAGTAATGAGGACTAGCATCTTCTATTTATTTGCCCAAGATTATTCAGGTACTAAGTATTTTTAACTGGATTTGAACTCAGATCCTTTGACTAGTTTTAGTGATGTTTTCATTAAACCAGAGAGGTCATACAACTTTAAATTAGAAAAAATTTTAAGGAACTTTTTGCTTAACCCAGTTTTATTATAAATGAGAGAATAGAGTTCAAATGAGACATTGGTTTTACTTGAAAATCACAGGTATCCTTTGTCTTTTTGACTCTAAATCTGGTGATCTTTTCCTCTCAGCACCACCGTCAATATTAGTAACACAAGCAGGAGTAGCATTATATTTTGGTGTTTTATCATTGAGTTCTGTTTCAAATACTTATTGTATGGTTCTGGGGAAGTCATTTATTTTTTCTTCATTTCTTCATCTATAAAAAGATAACATTGGTTGAGGGGAAGGTTGAATGTATGGAGTGTGAAAGAGAAAGAAAATCAATGCTTATTAATCGAAAAAAAATAATAATAAAAAGAAAGAATGGGACTTAACTTTCAAGCTTCCTAGGTCTAGGTCTATGATCTTATTATCTTTAGCTATAGAAGATATTTAAAGCTGCTCCTTGCTCTATTAAAGAGGACTGTAAGTGATGATAACTAGAATTAGGATTAGCCTGGTGGCCAATCTAAATTCAAGTTTAGTTGAGCCATCCTGTGCTGGATATGTCAGATAATCTTTTAATTTAAAAAATGATGTCTATGATGTCAAATGGATACCTATAGACCTTAGAAAATCACAGATTATCTATTACATTATCTATATTGTATTATATATTTTTGCTGCATATTTTTTCAATTAAACTTCAATCTGCCTTCCTCTATACTTTGCTGGCCTCCAACCTGTCATCCTGACTCTAGGCAACTTTTTTTTTTTTTGCTTTCCTAGTAAATTTATTTAATTTTAATACACATTGCTTTATGAGAGTAAAATCAGAGCAAAAGATTAAACAGATTAAAGATTAAAGAGATTTTAAAAAACAGAAAAAAAAAGTTAACAAAATATGTGTTGATTTATATTCAGTCTGTAATTCTTTATCTAAATGCAGATGACATTCTATGTCCAAAGTCTATTGGGAATGCTTTGGATCACTGAACCACTAAGAGGAACCAAGTCTTTCATGGTTGATCATCACACTTTCTTGCTGTTATTTGTGTACAATGTATTTTTGGTTCTGCTTGTTTTGCTCAATATCAGTTTGTGTAAATCTTTCCACGTCTTTCTAAAATCAGCTTGTTCATCATTTTTATAGAACAATAACATTCCATTACCTTCATGTAGCACAAATTGTTCAACCATTCCCCAAATATGGGCATCTTCTCACTCTCCAATTCTTTGCTACCACAGAAAGAGCTGAAATAAACATTTTTGCTTATGTGGGTCCTTTCCCTCCTTTATGATTTCCTTAGGATGCAGATCTAGTAATGGCACTGCTGGGTCAAAGGGTTTATACAGTTCTATAGCCCTTTGGGCATAGTTTCAGAATTGCTCTCCAGAATAGCTAGATCATTTCACAATTCTGCCAATAATGCATTAGTGTTTCCAGTTTTCCCACATTCCCTCCAATATTTATTATTATATTTTCCTGTTATTTTCGTTAATCTTCGGGGTGTGAGGTGGTACCTCTAAGTTGTTTTAATTTGCATTTCTCTAATTAACAGTAATTTAGAGCAGTTTTCACATGACTATAGATAACTTTAATTTTGTCATCTGAAAATTGTCTGTTCATATCCTTTGACCATTTATCAATTAGGGAATGACTTGTATTCTTATAAATTTGACACAGTTTATTACATATTTTAGAAATGAGACTTTTATCAGAAACACTAGTTCTAAAGATTTTTCCAGCTTTGTACTTCCCTTTTAATCTTGTTTCTATTGGTTTTGTTTATGCAAAACCTTTTTAGTTTAATGTAATCAAAGTTGTCCATTTTGCCTTTTATAATGTTCTGTAGTTCTTTTTTAGTCATAAATTCCTCCCTTTTGCAAAGTCTAGGCAACTTTCTAAAACTGTTATACAGGACACCTTCCTCCAAGGAGTTTCTTATCCCAGTGATTTCACAGATCCATTTGCTGTCTCAACCTGGCCCTAAGCTAGTCCAAAGTCAGAGATTTTAGTTTTAAGTTCATTTTACTTAAAGACCATATTCCTTTTCTCTTTACCAAGGCAGACCCAAAGCAAAATGTTCTCCTATCTTCTCCCTGAACTTCTTCACCTTCAATATTCTTCTTCAGCCTTAGCCTTCTTTACTAAACTATGCTCCTAGTTTTTAGGATCTAAATTCAAATGGATGCCAAAGGCTAGTCATACTTCTTATTTTACAAATGAGGAAACTTAAACTTATAGGGGTTAAATGATGTTCCCAAGTTCTCACAGGCAGGAAGTGGCAAATCTGGTGATGGAATGCAGATCATTTAAGCCCAAGTCCTGTGTTTTTCCACCATATCATACTATGGTAATTGATAAATTATATTAATTGATAATTATCAAATAATGATAACTTAATCCTCAGTCCTGCTCAATGATTCAGAAAAGCTTTATTGCATTATCCCTCCTAAGATATAGTCATGCTAATAGTGAATAATTCACTAATCTAAAGGAATTGGACAATACTTCAGGAACCACTAAAAGGCATGGGGTGAATCCAGTGGTAATAACTGGCACTTTTGGGCTCTGCTCATATAATGCTTTCAGAGTAGTTTTTAACCTCCTATATTGGGTTTTTTCCTCTCATTTTGCTTTCTCAATTTCCAAGTGCCAGAGGCATTTAACTTAAGGCCATGGATAGAAAGCTTCAGTTAGCAGCCATGAGGGGGCTGGGAATCAGAGCAATAAAATCAAACAAAACATAACAAAACAAAAAGCTCTGGGGATTGAATTAACACTCCAAGATCACGTCTGGTACCTTTAGCCAAAACATGCAGCTTCCTGGGAGCAAAATGAACATCCCTTTAGTACCCTGTTTGCTAATGGGCCTGGGCTTTAGAACCTCAGAGAAAATTCTGACACACCAGGCTTAATTATTAAGGAACATAAGCCCCTAGCTTATCATCTGGATTCCTATTGATATACTGCCATTCTTTTCCCAAATGCTAATGTTCTTTTAAAATATCAACAAAATTCCATGCCAACAACCAAAAAACCACTTTTTTTAAGAGAGACATTTACTACTACTCAGGACTAAGTGCCAGAGTTTTTAAATTGACATTGATAAACTGGAGAGTGTCCAGAGGAATGCAATCAGAAGGGTGAAGAGCCTGAAATAAATGTCATGAGAATCAGTTGAAAACCCTAGGAATGTCTGGCTAGTATTAAGGGGTGAGGGAAGGATGCTAAATCATTTGGTACATGTCATGGGGATTATTTCAAGGTACTGGACATGTTTAGTTCATGTTAAAGTGGGGGAAAGATTGCCAGGTACTTTAGTCCATGTCATGAGGATTATTTGAAGTCAATGGACATAATTAGTGTTAAGGGGAGGGGAGATTAAATGCCTTCAAATATTTAAACGACTGACATATGAATGAAAGCTTAAACTTGTTTCATTTGGCCTATAAGGAAGAAGCAAAAGCTTGTGGTATATTTAGGAAAGTGAGGGATTAGGATTAGGATCAGGAAAACTTTCTATCAAGCTATCTGAAAGTAGAATGTGCCACTTTCCAGGATGGTAGGTTTCCTTTCTTGAGAGTAGGCAGAGGTTGGATAACCACTCATCATCAGATACATTGAAGTGGGAATTGCCATGGTATATGAATTGAACTAGAAAGACATGAAGTTTCTTTCTAATTTTCAAGTGATGTGATTTAGTGATTTTCTCTTTCTTTATTTAAATGATATTTGAAAAAAAAATTGCCCCCATGGATTAAAAAAAGGGGAGATCTTTGTTAAGGCTTGAATTTCTTCATGTGTAAAGTGGGTATCAGTAGCACCATAGCTCAAAGTATTGATGTGAAAATCTAAAGGAAACAGTTGAAAAACCTAAAAAATTTATATAAACTATAAAAAAATGAAATGAGCAGAACCAGGAATATACTTTATACAATAGCAACAATATTACAAAGACCAATGGTTTTGATAGACTTAAGAACTTTGATCAGCACAATGACCAACTATGATTCCAGTGGACACATGATAAAATATGCTTTCCATCTCCAGATAGAGAGATGATAGACTCAAAATACAGATTTCAAATTTTTGTTTCATTTTGTTTTTTAGCCAATGAAAGAATTTGTTTTACCTAACTATGCATGTTTCTGAAAAGGTTTTGTTTGTTTGTGTTTGTTTTTCCCTGGTCAGTGGGGAGTAGGATGTGGCAGGGAGAAAATGAAGAACTGAAAAAAAAAATAGAATCAACTTTTAAAATAATGCATTTATATGATTGCAAAAATGTAAAGCTTTGCTGCTTTTCTTTAAAAGTAACTAAAATGAGGTTTGGAGTCAAAGGTCATCTAGTCTGATCTTTCTTTTATCTTTTACAGATAAGTAAACTGAGGCTCAAAAGGTATCGTAGGTGTGCAGCATGATAAATGTGGAAATATGTTTAGAGGAATTGTAAATATTTAATCTATATTGGGTTATTTGCTATCTAGGGGAGAGGAGTAGGGGAAAGGGAAGGAGAAAAATTTGCAACACAAGGTTTTGCAAGGGTGAATGTTGAAAACTATTTTTGCATGTATTTTGAAAATAAAAAAGTTATTATTAAAAAATAAAATGACATCACTGTGTTGGGGCCAAGGGATGTTGTGTCTGTGTTTCTGATAAGGTCGATATGAGCTTGGAAGACTCTATTACAACTCTGGCACAGAAAAAAGTAAAAGTTATTTCTAGAACTTCTACCTAGAAGAAACATGAGACTTGAATAGTTGGGCTTTAGGACATAGGAGGCAAAGTATTTTTAGAGTTAGGGATACAGACAAGAAGGAATTAAGAGAAGGTCATCTTGACATCCATGCTCATTGTAATGAATGGCAGAAGTTCTAGCATGAAACAGATAGGTTGGCATTAATGTTACTCATCTCATATCATTCCAGAGCTGACATATTTTGAATTGCATTAGGATGCAAGACAACTGATATGAAAAATGTTGAAAGGGTAAATAAGTTAATTTTTCAAAAGAACACCTTGAACAGGAGGTCCTGTGGTATCTTGGAGGCTATAGTGATGGATAGATGTATACTGACAGATCATAAAGTACCTTCAAGATTAAAATGAGGGTATCTTGAATAAAGAGCATGGGAGTGGAGAGGGGGAGATCAGCTTGAACATAAATGATGTGAAGATAAATTTACTTTTAGAAGTAAAAGGTATTTCAATAGGGGAAGTAGAGAGAGAACAAAGGGCCTAGGACTAAGAGCACACATATATTTAGCAGTGAAGTTTTGTAATCAATGCACAGTATGCTTTATCTGATTTCTGTGAAGAGATATGCAGATGGCTTAGAAATGTTCCAGATTACTCTTTTGCTGTTGCTGAAAATGCTGTTGACCTATGCTCAAGAATTAATTTTATTCTTAAAGAGGGAAACAGTTTGCAGTTTTGATCATAGATAATGTTCATCTATAATTTTTCATATTTACAATATGGAATGGGGAAAAAATGGTCTGGGGAGGGAATTGCCTTTCCAGATGATTGGTCTTTTAGTTTAGAAAGTGTTGACTTGTCCAGTTGCATATTTTGAAAGAGGAAAGAGGTAATGTCCTGAAAAACACTTGAGAGCTATTCCTATTGTAATTAACTGCCTTTTTTTTTTTTTTGAGAGAAATCAGTAAAACCAAATGTTGTATATATTGAATGCCAAGCCTATTGAAAGCATAGTGTTGTTAGTATAAACAATCTCATACAGAGTGGTAAATGAACCCATTTTGCTGATGTTTTTAATTCTTGGAATTTAAAAGAGGATTCACCAAAGAATTAATTGGCCTGCTCAGTGCTGAAATCAATAGTTCTTTTTACTTCACTCAGCTCAAAGGGAAGTTCTCTGTCTCTGTCTCTATCTCTATCTTTCTTTGTCTGTCTGTCTGTCTGTCTGTCTCTGTGTCTCTCTGTACCTTTTGGTCTCTGCCTTTGCATTTTCATCAGCTGCCATGGGTTCAATATTATCTCTTTGCATATGATTCCCCAAACCTATACTTCTCTTAAACCTATATAACCTCTGCATTCAGCTTCATTTATACACCTTCAATTTTGTATAGCAATAGATATGCAAGAAATCCTTTTTGTACCCTTAAAGCTTCTTAATTTCTATAACTTTGTTTTACAATTTTGAAATCATCTTCAACACTTCCCTCTCTTTCACCACCCACATCTAATCAGTTAATTCTACCTCTACAATATTTCTCATGTCATCCTTTTCTTCATTCACAGAGCCATAACTTTCATCCCAACTCTTACAACAGATTCCTTTTTATTTTCTCTATCTCCAGTCTCACCTTTTCAATTCATTACTTTCACATTTGCCAAACTGATTTCCCTAAAGTATAGATCTGACCATGTTACCTTCCTTTTCAAGAATCTTTAATGGCTCCCATGGCTTCTTTTATTGAATGTATCCTACCCTGTTTGCCATTTAATTCCTTCACATTCTGATTCTTGCCAGTCATGTGGTTGAGCATGACCAGAAGGAAGAGGGAGAGGGAGAAATGTTACACCATTAAGGAAGATTCCAAGGAAAAAACAATACACTAATGCATTTCTCAACAAACTTAAGCGCATTTAGGTGGTGCAACGAATAGATAGAATAGATAGAATAATGTTCCTGAAGTAAGGAACACCTGAGTTAAAATTCAGCCTTAGACATTTACTAACTCTGTGATACTAAGCAAGTTACCATCTGCCTCAATTTACTCAACTTTTAAATGAGCACAATAGCAATAATCCCAGGATTATTTGAGAAATAAATAAAATAATATTTATAAAGTGCTTGACACATAGTATACATTTAATGTATGCTTGTTTCCTTCCATTTGACACCCTCAGACTCTAGGCCCAGTACTCTATCTACTGATTCTAGGAATTCTAGACTTTCTGGATAGATAGATAGCCTTGTTAACCCTGAGGGTCAGTTTTTCATTAATTTACTGAACTGATTCTTCAAGATTCAGCATAGAAACAGAAAATGGACAGCATTTTTACAGACATACACATATACACACCTATTTGTGTCTAATAGTAGTCATCTGTAATGTGGGAATGGGGAGGAAAGAAAAAAAGAAATCCACATGGTAATTTTGTTGTATATTTGAAAGTAATAGCAAATTGTGCATAGTAGATTTACAGTTTCATGTACAATAATCTTTTTTTATTGTGCTATGTTATGGAAATGCTTTTTTTTATTCCATCAATTAAAAATATAAAAATTAAAAAAAATAATTAAAAAAAGAAATGGATAGTAACTAAGTCCTGTTGATGGAGTTTGCTCAACTAATTTTCCATTCTACCTTCTAACCTATCTCTGTCTTTCTTCCCTCTTCCTTTGCCCCTGGTTATGTTTAAATTATTGCCACCCAATATAACATGATATATTACTCCTCCCAGTTTTTTTTTTTTTTTTTTTGATCTGAGCCTATGATTTCCCTGATGTGGGAAATTCTCCCTATTGTTGATCATCATCAACATTGTAACATAGAGTTGGCTGGCACATTGAGAATTAAATGACTTGACTGTGGTCCTACTGTTAGTATGTGTCAGAGACTGGGCTTGTGCCCAAGTCTTTTTGCCTCAGAATGAAAACCTCTATCCACTACAATAAAACATTTCTACAGAAATGTAGCAATGGACCAACCAGATAATTAAACCACAACTTGCTTTGCTTTAAAAAAAAAAAAAAAACAAAAACTTTGATTAACCTACTTCTTTAAAGAAGGTAAAAACTCCAGGAGCAAAATGAATATATTTTGATAAACCATGTTGGATTATTATTTTATTTATTGAAATAATTATTGTGGTAATTGAAGCCTTTTTATAATTAGATGTTCTTACTTTATTGTGATATTTAAAAATCACATTTGGAGTATTCATTTGATATTTAGAGATTAATAAGCACAAAGTTTACCAAATCAGTAGGTCTCTTATAGAAGTGTAGTTATCAATGGAAAATTATTTTGTTTTGTGGATTAATTTAAAACAGTTTATAGATGAGTCTCTCTGCATTTAAGCTGTTAGGGTTGCTCCATCCTTTTATTTTTCCCTGGGGAATGCAAGTTCAAAAAAGGCATGAACCTTAATGGACCAAGGTCAGAATGTTTAGATGAGATGTGCTCTTAACATGGATTTTCAAATTATATTCCATACTTACCTTCCCAAATATAGAGTATGTTACATAAACATGTGTGTGAATGTATGATATGTACATACAAACACATATCACATATGTATAATGTTTAGGGATAATGTTAGAAGGAAAAACAGAAAATGAAACGGATTTTCAAGCCTTTCAATGTCTATCCCTTCTTACTAAGTGCAATGAAAAAGCTATTTATTGCATTATCACATTTGGGCTATAATAGCTCAGTACTTAAAATGCTATATGTTTAGAAATAGGAATTAGATCTATGTTTCATTGGTATAAAGACTTCTTTGATGAGGAAACTCCTGTTATTAGTATAAATTGATACCTTCGATGAAACTTGTATTTGTAGAGGGTTGCTAGGAAGATGTAGAATTGACTTTTTCATAGACAGATAGCCAGTTTATCTCAGAGTCAGAATTTGAACTCAGAACTTCCTGACTGAAATCAGATAATCAGTATATCATATTGCCTTCTTCATATGTTGATATTGCATCTGTAGCATTTTATGTAGAAAGAGGTGATCTATAGTAGTTTCTTTTAGGTCTATTACTTGGTTATGTTTTTTTTTTTAAATGATAATTAAAAACCTAAAGCTTTCAAAATTTTTACATTAATTTTGTTTCATCTTAGTACTATACATCTGGAGCTGGAAGTAACTGCAGAAGCTATTTAGTCCAGCCCTTTCATTTTACTGCTGAGGAATTTGGGGACCAAGCAGATTAATTAAATGATTTTTCCCAAATGACATTGGAAGTGTCACAGGTAGCTAGGTGGTTCAGTGGATAAGGTATTAGTCCTGAAATCAGGAAAGCTCATCTTCCTGGATTCAAATCTGGCCCTAGACACTTATTAGCAATGTGACCCTTGGCAAATGACTATTACCTCAGTTTTCTTATCTGTAAAATGAGTTGGAGAAGGAAATGGCAAACCACTCCAGTATCTTTTCCAAGAACACCCCAAATTGGGTCATGAAGAGTCAGAAATGACTGAAAATGACCACACAACAACAGTTCTGACTCCAGAGCCAGTGCTGTGTTTACTCTAGAACATTGTTTGTTATGGGAGGTACAATTAAACAAAACAGATCACATATTGGTCCTGCCTGAGAATATTCGCTTTATTTTATCCTTATAATGTACTCTGTTGAATTGGTCCTGTTTTTCATTGTTCTTCTGAGGTCACATTAATTGACCAGTCCTGGTGTCTTTCAGAATTGTTTTCCTTTACACCACTATGTTTATCTTGTCCCCTCCCCTCCTTAATTCTGTTCGATTTTCCTATATTGTTTCATTTAGTCTGATTCTAATTGAGTAGTATGGAACCATATGAAATTATGAATAGTCTCAATTCAGAGAAACTTGGGAAAACTTGTGTGAACTCTATCATTGTCTGTTGTTGTTGTTGTTGTTGTTTTAACTAAAACATACTGCATCCTTGCAGGAATTAGTGACACGAAGTCTCTATGAATAGCTCTTTTGTAATTTAGTTAATTTTTTTTCTTGGCAAGAACATAAAATTGCACTGTGGTTAATAAACTAAGAGTTATTAGGTACCTACTATGTTCCAGGAACTGTGCTGAGTTCTGAGAATGCAAAGAAAAGCAAACGTACATTGTACCTGTAACTACTCACAAACAACACACACCCCAAATAAAACATGCCTTTCCCTTGAGGACTTCATAGTCTCATAAATGCCTCATTCTGATGTGGAATGATATCACAGTCTTAAAAACCGTGCTAGTGGTGTCTGTCCTCCAACAGATCCTTTCCTTTCAGGATAGGAAGATTTCTAATATGAACTTGATTAGGAATGGAGGTTTACTCCCTGATGGCAAGCTTAGTTAAGCTCAGAGAGACTCATCAACAGAGGATCAACCTGATTAAATGATGATCTTATTTAGCTACAGTATTTCCTGAAGGCTGTTAACCAACGTTGTATTAGTATTAATGGAGAGAGCATCCACACTGATGAAATCAATGATCTTTAAAGTTCTGAAATAAAAAGATTCAGAAAATGATAGTAAAAATGCTAGCTCTTTTAGAACAAACCACACAGATGATCCCATTCCTGTTTTCCCTTTACTCTTGTTTCTTTTCTCCCCAAGTATTTTCTCTGTGCAGTTGATTAATGGAGTTGACTAATAATCAATATTAGCATTCAGGGTAGAAGAGATATTGCTGCTTCATAAATGATCTTTAAAGATACATTCCTAGAAGAAATCATTTTAGGGCTATATTTGTTATCAAAATGTTGACAACTTTGATACCAATACTTTAATATCCTGTGGGATAATGAAATTTCTGCCCAACACAGATTTTTTTTCTGTCTTTATAGTTTGATAGCTAACAATTACTTTGGAGGCAGGGAATGAAATTATTATTCTTGGCCTTTGTTCAGAGAGAGATTCTAAACAGGTTTGCTCTTTCAGTCCACAGCATTTCCCCAGCGAGAGTTGAGAGTACCAAAAGAGAGGACATTTTGCAGAAAGAACAATGCTTGTTCCTCCCTCCTTTAATCTCCTTGGGTGCCTCCAGTTCTAGGGGAATGTGCTGTGAACTAGGCTTGAACTGATAGGTTCTGATCAGGTGCTGACATCAAATAATGACAAGAATTGGAGAGAAGGGAAAAGGCTCTTTGGATTGAGTAAGGTGAACCAGAACCCTTCCTGGCCTGGTTGTTTCATTTGAACAAGTGAATTATTGGCATTCTGGAGACCCCAGGAGGGGAACTGGCTCATACCTTGATTTATCTTCCTCTGGCTTACTTCACAATTTGTTTAAGAATCAGTGATTTTTTTGAATCACAAGAACAAACAATAATGCATTTTATTGAAAAAGCTGTCAAGATTTATTCTCATTTTGAGAATCATTGATGGAAGCATCTGCAGGACATTTTTATATGCTAAAACCTTTCCCTCGGGTATTAGCATTCTAAAATATGCCATTCATTGTATAATGCTTACATTTAAAGAAAATCAACTCATAAACATTTATTGCGTACTGATATGTGTATAACCTTGGAATATACTTATGGTCTGCAACAGTTATTTTGGCACATAATTATACATGATAGTAGATAACATGTTTTATCTATCTACCCATATATATGTATATACACATAAATACACACATACATAGCATCTATGTTTATATATATTTAATATATTAAATTATAACATATTTATAACATATAAACAACTATATATGAGTTGGACTTATTTCTTTCAAATGATTGTAAATTTCTTGAGAAAATGAGATTAGATGGTCTCTGCTATCCCTGCCAATTCTCAAATCTATGGTGTTATGAACTTTATAAGATTAGATAGCCAAGAGTCTGTTAACATAAAACTTTTATTTTTGTTAAGCATGATTAAATCAACTCTACTAATGTTTCTAAGGAGAAACCATAATCCACCCATCCTTCTATTTTATAGTATCTTATATAGGGAGAATTTCAAGATACATATGATTTCCTTTCTCCAGAGGTATTTATATTTGCTACTCAATTGACAAAGATCTAGGGCAGCTAAATTGTGCAGCAGATAGGGTTTTGGGCTTGCAGTCAGGAGGATTTATCTTCTTGAGCTCAGATCTGGTCTCATTAGCTGTGTGACCCTGGACAAGTGATTTAACACTAGTTGCCTCAGATCCCATCTGTAAAATAATCTGAAAAAGGAAATGGCAAACCACTCCAGTATCTGCCAAGAAAACTCCAAATAGGGTCACAAAGAATTGAAAAATAACTGAAATGATTGAATAATAACTGAAAAAATTAGCCTTTTACTTCTAAATCTACAATCCTAGGACTTTCCAGCCTCATTTTTTCCCCAGGTATTTTAAGTTCAAGTTAATAGTTGACCTAAGAATTATGTGATTGTCTTTATTCTCTAACCCCTTTGCTACCACTCTACCAACACCATATCACCCATGAGTCTGAGGGCAGTTTCTCTTACCAAAGAATTCATCACCAAATCAGAAAGTTATAGATGATAAGTACTACTATCATAGATAATCTTGACAGAATAATGTTTGATTGTGGTAAAATTTGCCAGAACTTTATTGGTATGAATTCTAGAGATGAAACATTGGAGTAAGAATCCATAAAGAGTTTTTCTCACCAACAAATATTTGGTTGAATTTTGAATTAAAAAATCTGAAACATTATATCAGTTATTCTGGATCTGTGATTTCATCAGTCTAGTGAGCAAGTAAAAGAGGTATTTTCTTGCCTCATTTCTTATGTAGCATGAATTGGTGATTGGGTATTGCCTCAGAAAAACTGATACCTGGGAAAGACCTTAGTTTAAAAAGATCCAGGTCTCCTACTGCATTAGGCCCACCCCTAGTTATCCTGATCCATATTTTGTCACTGGATCCAGAAGGTTCTGGAGACAAGAGTGAGATTGGTGACTCTGGAGACCTCTGCCTTACTTAAATCCAAATTTACTTGTAAGTCAAGGCATCACCTTCCTGATGTTATTGGTCCTATTTGAGAGTGAAGAACAAACAATAATCTATGAGTTAGAGACAAAACTTGAATTCAGGTTTTCTGGTATCCAATAAGCACTCTTATATTTCATATTCCTGCTACCTCTTCCCTATATATCACAATGGTTTATTATGTAAGCTATACTGTATAAAATATTTGTGATCAAGAAAGAGCAAAAAGAAGATCCCAATGGGGATAAGAATAAGATGGGCAAAGTCATAGAGAGAGCAGAGAGCTCTGGGTTATCCTGAAATGAATTAGTGTCAATAAAAGGTGGATGAGCAACCCTGAAAAGGGCTTAGCACACCTCATACAAAAGTCACTAGGCCTTTTTGAAACCCATACACCTTGCATCTAACTACTTTGTATATATAAATATTTATGCACTTTATAGTTCTATGGCATCAACAAGAGTTGCCTCATTATTAGTATTTCCCCTAGTACCTAGTACATAAAGATCATAGACTAAGCACTTATTCAATATTGCTGATTGATTCATCCTCTACAGGTCATGGTGAATTTTTTTTACCTTTGGCTCTTCTGGCGCTTTCCAGCATCAGTTATTTCTCTTCTTTTTTTCTCTTAGTTACCATAGAAAATATTTGTCAGAGTCAAGCATAGACAGGCAATTTTTGTTTAAGAATTGCAGAACTATGCAACAGTTCCCTCTTTGATAATGATTCCATTGTTTTCTAGAGAATATACCACTTGAACAGCATCCAAGTCTCCTTTCACTATATCATAGCTTAGGCTTACTGCTCTTGGTTTTTTAGTATCACTAGAGCAAGTCCTGAGAGAGTTCTTGTGATGACCATGTATTTAAAATCAGCAGGAGTCAGGAATTCAGGTTAAGGGAAAAATCTTCAATCTTTCTTCTCAGTAGAGGTGAAGAAGGATTGCCAAAGCAATATGGGCAGCTGCAACAGGAAGCCAGTTAGCAGAGGTGAAGGGGGATTGCAGGTGAAAAGGGGATTGGAGGTGAAGGACTGTCGTGATAGTAATGTGAGCAGCTGTGTCAAGAAACCAGCCAGCAGTCTCCCTTTCTGCTTCCCTTTCCACTCCCCTGCCTCCAACATCATCATTTCCTATACAACATATCAGGACTTGTACAAAGAGTGGGCGGGGGCCATTCTTTCTCCAAGCATATGTATTAATAGAGTATGGTCCAATTACTATTTAGCCTCACATGCTTGGGACCTCAGTACATCAACTCAAGCCTCAGCTCATTACAAGTTCTCTCTACAGTAAACTAAGATAGACTCTTGTTTCTTCCATTTTATAGAGCAGAGACTGGGCCTGAATGAGCTAACCCTTATTTACTTTTTATATGTATCCATTCACCTAGAGAATTTTTTGTCAAAGAATGGAAACAGAAAAATGATCAAAGGATCCCAGATTTAAAACTGGAAGAGATATTACATATAATTTTCTTCTTAGTTTAGAGATGAAGAAATTGAGACCTATAACATATAAAATGACTCAATAAACTAGCAAGCAGCAGAGGCAAAATTCTATTTTAAGTCTTCCAGTTGATTGCGAATTCTATGTGTTTTCTCATAAATCTCATAAGTCAATTTTGTGATCTAAGAAAGCAACTGTAAATGACATGAGATTCACAATCTAGAAGTGCTCATTTAAAAATAAGGGACAATTGAGAAAAAAAATAACAAAGAATGCCCAATAAGCTAGTTTTGAAGGAAAAGAGCAAAATGTGGCTGCTTGAATTCATAAAAGCAATTTTGGAAGTTGAATTTAGAAATCTAGTCCATGTAGGGGGGCTACAGAGAATATTAAAATTCATCAACTCAACAAAAAGTCGGGTCATCCAAAGAGACAGTGCAAGTAAAGAAGTGGATTTCATTTTTCTAATTTGACAAAAGAGGCAATGAATAGCTAGTGCTTCCACTGGCCTTTAGACTGAACTAATCAAGTAGCATTCAAAAGGTCCTAGAAGAAAGAGCTAAAAAAAGATTCACTAGTACTTTAGCAAAGAGTGAAAAACAACAATTACAGCATACCCCCTCTCCCGCAATGCACCCATCTTTGGGTGACATTGAGTGACTAAAGAAATACAGGACGATTTTTATGAAAAGATGCCAGATAATACAGTAATAGGAGACAAGCTATAAATGAGGAAAGCTACTTAGGGAATTATGACTGCTAGAATTGGAGGTCTGAAAGTAATTAGTGATTACACAATTATTTTTAAAAGTTATAATTTAACATAATGAGAGGCAGCAGGCTTCTGCAGGTGTTACAGTCATATCTAAGAAAGATTCAGAAAAGAAGGTTCTTGTCTCCAGAGTCCTTGGCACTATCAAATGGTTCAACAATAGAAACTGATAAGAATTAATCTGTGGTAATGGCATTGAAGAACATTACCTTATGTTTTGCTGCTACATCCTAAGGAACAAGAGGCTTTTCCATTGGATTTGCATTTGAAACCTTTCATTGTGCTCATTATAAAATCATTATAAAGTGAGTTTTCAGAGAACAGGGACTGTCTTTTTTCTCTCTATCCCTAGGTCTTAGCACAGTGCTTTAAACATAGAAAGCACTTAATAAATGCTTCATCCATCCTCCATCCATTTAGGGTAGAAAGGTTAAGGTTTAAAGCTTATCATATGATCATGTAAGTCTGGGTTAGTCAGGTATCTTTTCAGTATCCCAGATGACTCCTTCAAACCAGAAGCTGCAGAATAGGCGCCAATCAGTTTTTATAAAGTAAATGCTTCCTTGGGAGTTCTCTATACCAATGAAATGGAAAACAGCCAGTATTATGACTCTCATTAGGCTCATCCTAATATCTTCTAGATGCAAGGTTTGAAGTACATAATGGAGAGATTTAAGATCATTGCTGAAAGGTCAATAGACTAGAAGAGCAATCTAGTCTTTCTATGATTAATGTTCACGGTTATTCATCTCTGCAGATACCTTGTTGACCATCCTATCCAGCAGTATATCGAAGCAGTCCTATGTAAGAGATTTTAATAACCAAGTATATCTTTCAAGGTTAATGAGTTTCCTCTATGAGTACACACAGTGTTTGTTGAGTGCTGTCCTTTTGTTGCTACCCTGGGAGTTTCTTCCAAAAGATTATCTTGTGGACAATGTCTACCAAATGTCCCACTGTGTCAATGCAGCTCCATTCTTTCATTTCTTAATGTTTCCATCAGTTCCACCTTCAACAGAGGGGAAAGCAGACGTTCAACTTACAATTAAGAGTTTTTTGGTGGATTGCAAATCACCTATTTTCCTTTTGTGACTACTTTTAAATTAGATTATGGACTACAACAGAGGAAGGAAAATAGAAAAAGCAAATGAGATATGGACTCTTAGTCTTGATCTATTATTAGCCACATACTTTATCCATCTATAACTGAAACAGCAGTACAGGGATGAACTCTTTATTTTAAAAAAAGAGCATGAGTTTTTTTTTTTTTTTTTTAACATATGAGGGTTTTTCTTCTTTCAAGACTTGAATTCTGATAACCAAGTCTAAAAAATGAATATGCTAATTCTTCCCATTTTTAAAAATACGTTAAAATTTTCACTGTAGTAGAACTGAATATAGATTGAGTGTTCTAAATTCATACAAGTTGCCATAACCCTCCAATTCTTGGGTCATTGGTGTGCTGAGGAGGGAGGGCATTCCAGGCATGAGAGATAGGATTTCACATGTAAAAAAGCAGCAAGTGGCCAATTTGGTTGGCATAGAGAGTGTACGAAAGGAAATATATACAGAAAGATTAGCCATATTCATTTTCATGATTTTAAATGCTCCAGATGAGGAATTTGCATTTTATCCTACAGTCAAGACAGAGCCACTAGATTTTCTTTTCTTTTTTTTTTCAGAGCAAGAGAATGACCTGGCTTTAGTAATAACTCTTGGGCAGTTGGATGGATAATTGATTGGAAAGAGAAAAGACAGGAGGCAGGGAAAATAATTAGGAGGCTATTCTCATTGTTTAGGCAAGAGCTGAGGAGAGCATGAACAGTGCTTACTGAGTGACCACAGAGAAAAGAGGTCAATGTCAGGGATGGTGTTGAATAAAAATGCAAAAGTTCTTGATTTTCTAATATTTTCACAGAATCCTTACTTTGTAAAAATTTTTATTGATCTTAATGCCTATTACTTCAAAAGATTATCTTATAGTCATTCCATTCATTTTATAATGTTCTCATTGAAATTTAGATTATTTAATTTATTTTACTTTTTTTAGAGTCTATGTCTTTTTTTCTTCAGAACAATGCAGTGTTTATCAAAGAACCAGGAAAAAAGAGAGAGAAACAGAAAGAGACAGAGAGAGACATAGACCGAGAGGTACACACACAGAGGAGATACACAACTGTTAAGAATGAAAAGATTCTGGGCAAGAGGAGTGTTAGTACTTGTGTCTGCAGGGGAGCAGGGGCTCTTCCTAGTAAAGACCAAAGTACAAATCATGAGAGCAGTGACCACACCTTTCCCCAGATCACACCACCTTGAAAGTAATGAAAACTTTAAGAGCCCCAAAATTATCTCTGAAAACAGTAGCACAAAAAGCCTGAAGTTTGGGACTTCCTATTTCCAGGTGAACAGATTCCAACATTAGCATGAAATTCAAAGTTAAGAAATAGATTAGAAAAAGTGGCGAAATAACAAAAAAAAAAAATAACGACCATAAAAAAGTTACCATGCTAACCGAGAAAACCAAGATACCAAACTAGAAGAAGACAATAATATGAAAAAAAAGTATAACCACAGCCTTAAAGAATTAATGGGAATTGGACACAACTCTAACAAGAATTCTAGGAATTGTTAAAGAGATAGGAATGGTATAGGAAAAATTGTGGAAAAAAATGAGAGAGATAAAAAAAAAACTTAAGAAAAAAGAATGAACAATTTGATAAAAGAGGTACAAAAATGAAGAAAAACATCTTAAAAACAGAATTGGCCTGATGATAAAAAGGCAAAAAAAAAATTCATTGAATAAAAGAACTCCATAAAAAGGCAAAAAAAAGAAGATTTGGACAAATGGAAAAGAGAGGTACAAAATTTGCTGAAGAAAATAATTCCTTAAAAATTACAGTTGGGCAAGTGGAAACTAATGGCTCTATGATCTAGTTATCAGATACAATGAAATAACATCAAGATAAGAAAAAATATATATACATTTAGGAATTGGACAATTGGAAAAAAGAGGTACAATTTATTGAAGAAAATAATTTTAAAAAAATTAGAATTGTCCAAGTGGAAACTAATGACTCCAAAAAAATTTAATGAACAAAACAACTCATTTAAAAGTTCATTTGGCCAAATGCAAAAGGAGGTAAAAAAGCTAACTGTTTACAAGAGACACTCTTGAAACAGATATAGAATTAAAATAAAGAGCTGGATCAGAACCTAATGTGCTTCAACTCAAATAAAAAAATCATGTAGAAATCAGGATCTCAATCAAAGTAAATGGACAAATAGATCTGAAAGATAATCAGGAAAATTATATTTTGCTTTTAAAGTACCATATATAATGAAGTAATATAAACAAATTATAGCAGGTTTCTCTGATAAAGCCTTATTTCTCAAATACATAGGGAATGGAATCAAATTTATAAAAATAAAAGCCATTCAAAAATTGATAAATGATTAAATCAACAGGTAGTTTTCAAAAGAAGAAATTAAAGCTATCTATAGTCATATGAAAAAATGCTCTAAATCACTGTTAGAAAAATAAAAATTAAAACAACTCTAAGATATCACTTCATTAGAGATCAAACAATTAAAAAAATCTATGTGTACAAAAATATTTATATCAGCCCTTTTTTTGTAGTACAAAGAACGAGAAGTCAAAGGAATCTTCATCAATTGGTAATTAACTGAACAATTTATGACAAATGATTGTGATGGGTTAGATTAAAGACAAAGGTTATCTTTTGTTGCTGCTTCTTTTTTTGTGAGGTCTTTGGAATTAAGTGACCTGTCCAGGTTCACAGTGCTAGTGTCAAGTATTCTGAGACCAGACTTGAACTTAGGTCTGTCTGACTCTAACTGGTATTGTATACACTGCACTACCTAACTGTATCTTGTTCTTTGCTTCTTTATGTATCTCTAGTAGTGGACACACACTAGGTGTGTAAAATATGTTTATTTATTCTAGTAGATGTTAAATCATTGTAACCTACAGTGATATGTTTTACATATTTCTCCATTTCGTTCAATGTTTTCATCCTTAAAAATGATCTTTTTATCATTTCTAGTGGCAATGACCTGATCTTGTCAGATAGATTCTCTTATTGTCCTCATTTTATAGATCAATAAATGGAAGTTCAGAGAAATTAAATGATTGCCTATTCCATCAGAATCAGAATGCAGATTCAATTTTCTTCTAACTTAAAGCTCAAAGATTTTCACACCAATTCTTGTTTCCTCATGACAATCAGAATGAATAGTGGAGAGTACTATGGTAGATTTAGAGAAAAAGAAATAAATACTCATTACTTGAAGGAACCTTAGAGGTCATCCAATCTAACCCCTTGAATTTTTAAAGATAGAGGAATTGAGGCTCAGTGAAATGATGTGGCTCCATTAAGGTCATACAGGGTGCAAGTGATACATATGAGATTTGAACCCAAGTTGCCTTACTCCAAAGCTGATGTACTTTCCACTAGTGCATAAATGAATAGTGCAATTGCACCACAAAGAAATGGAAACTAACTGAACTTGGGAAAAATCCCTAAGAGAACATAGTGTTTTGAAAATGAAAGCTTTTTTCATGTGAAGGCCATGTGACCAGTGTATATTTGGCTTTGCAAGAAGTTTATTAGCAATCCCTCTTCTCCATTTATTCCAAATTCCATTAACATACTAAAAGCAATAGAAGAGACATATATTGATCAAGTACAGAATGCTCATAGGCATGTAATGTTGAACTCTTTTATTTGGGAGATTCTTAGCATCTTAACTGCCACCCTTGGTAGAAGTGATTTTTACAAATTTATGGGGCTCTTTGCATAAGAAATCTGGACAAGATATATTGGATGAACCACTCACCATCTAAATGTTGCACGCATTCAATGCACAGTTAATGAAATCCCCAATTTAATTTGGTTAAGACATAAATGCTGAATCAGCTTGAGGGAAAGTGGAAAAAATTGAAAAAGGGACTACTGTGATTTTTAAGCACAGAAAAAATGGATTTGGATAAAATGAGGCAAGAAATTAAGGAAAAGGATTTTGTAGCACAAATGATTTCAGCTATTGTTAGATTATATGAAAGGTATATGCTTTAATCAGGTTTTTTTCCCCACTCAATGCAAAATCATAGTAGCTGTTATACAGTGGCTTAAGGAATATTTACCTCCTTTCTCATGGATTTTTAGCATATGGGTCAACATCATCTTCTCTCAAACATCTTCATTTACACTAAGAAACTTAAATATTAAATATGATCACTTTATCTCTTGAAATTTGAGATTCTTTAATTCTATTAAATTCCACTTGCTATTCCTTCACTTTGTCTCTGGATATCTCCATTACTCTCAATTCTTAAATTAGAAACATATTTTTTTATATGGCTATATTATTTTATAATTCCATTTTCCCCTGTGCCTTATCCCTCCTGAACATGTACCTTTGTGCAAATTAAGGCCTCCAATGACTATACCTTTTAGTGCTTTCTGAGGTCATTGTACCTACTTTTACTATATTCTTCTCTATTTCTTATTTCAATTCTATTTCAACCATTTCAACACTACATTGTTCTCTTCTCTTGAGTTCCTCAGTTGTTTGTTCTATCACTACTCAACTCTGACCAAACTTCACTGCCACCATTGGCTTCTTCTACTCCTATTCACTGTTTACTGAATGGAGCTGGAAGAAATCTCACAATTATGCTTCACTGGTATATTAAACATCAAACCAGCCCACTTGAACTGGAACCTCATTTCAGTCAGGTTGTCTTTTTATTCCTAATTGATTCCTTAGCTCACTCCCCACAGAAACCATCCTAAACCTTTTCTTCCCTGCTCTATCCCTATCTCCTATCAGCTGAGGACCTTGCTTTTTTTTTTTTTTTTTTTGACAAAAACAAGATTCCATTTAATGTAAACTCCTTTATCCTTCCATCCTTTTCATCTCAAAAATCCATTGACATGATATCCCACTCTCTTCTTGTTTATCTCTGACAAAGAAGTAACCTTTCTTCCTACCAAGGCTGATTGCTTTATGTATTCTTACTGATGACTTCAACATTATCAAATCTAATAGTCTTTTAGCTTTCATTGTTCTCAGTTTATTTGCTGTACTTGATATTGTTGACCTCCTCTTCCTGTATATACTCTCTTCTCATTATTTTTGCTGTGCTACTCTATCCTGGCTTTCCTTTTACCTGTCTGACTTCTCCTCTATCTACTTTTTTGGCTCATCACCCATATCACATCTTCTCTTTCTGAATCTTCCTAAGGTTTTGATGTAGCATCTCTTATCCCTCCACACACTCTGGATATCTTTATCAGTCCTCACTGGTTGAAATATCATCTCTAGGTAGATGACTCCCAGATCTATATATTCAACCTCAGCCTGCTCCCAAGTTTCAGTCTTGCATAAACAATTGCCCATTGGCATATCCACATATCTAATCAGTTTCCAAATTTTGTTGGTTGTATTTTCATAGACTGTCTTGTATGTGATCCGCTTCTCTTCAGACAAAGAAACTCACTCCAGATCTTTATCAACTCTGTCCTAGAATATTTTGAAAGAGTACTAATTGATTTCTTGATTGGACTTACACATGTTATTATGTCTCCTACTTCTGTTACCTTGATGGGTCCCCAGCTCTTGTCCCCAGAATTTCCTTCCCCAAAAGACAGAAAAGGGAGAGATATTGGGTCAGAGTCCAGGGTCTACTCAAAACTGTATATCTAGTTAAGAAATTTACAACAATAAAAGCTCTTATATGTTGCTTTTTATTTGTTCTGTGCAAAAGCACCATTTTTGTCTGACATCTTATCTCTTCCTGAATGAAAAGATATCCTGGCTCCTTCCTTATCTCTCTTTTATAATTTATAACCTTGTAGGCTATTAGCATACTAAGCCCCATGTTTTCAGCATGTAAAACTCTCCTCAAACTCTTTCTAAATGCTAGACTCTATTAGAATATAGTCTATCAACTAGAGTGTAAATAAATTCTTTTGTGACTATAAGAGAATCTTATTGAATTCTTTCAAACTATGAACCATCACACTACAACTTTGCATGGGATATTTGCGAAGCCTGGATTTGTTTCCTCTTCAACTCTTTCCTATGAAACCTTTTTCTGATATTAATACACAAAGCAAGTACTCCTTCTACTAACTTTCCCCATTATTTGTCAGCTGCTAGTGGCTTCCCTTCCAAATTATGTTTATTTAATAACTTTGTGTTTACTTGTACATATTATTTCAATATTCATTCTGTATATACTTCCATATGTGTTTGGCTTCTCATTAGCATGTAAGCTCTCCAAAAAGGAATTCTTTCATCATATTTGCATATCTTGGGCAAATCTTGTTATATTGGTGAGATATACCTCTATATCTGTATCTATCTGTATTCATGTACCTAGGTGAATCCTCTGATAGAAACAAGTAGTAAGACTGCCAACTATAACAAGTAGTTAAATTTCTACCAGATGAAGTTGATTTCTCTATTAATGTTCTCCTTAAAGATTTTGATGATTTTAATAGCTGAATGAGCATTTTCTAACCTATCTTCAATTTCAAATAACTCAATTCTGTGTAGAACAGATCGAATGGGAAAGGAATGGAAATTATCTTTTTTTCCTCTAGCAGTCAATAACATAATAGTTACATGTTAGATTGAACATATAATACTAGATTTTAAATTAGATTTGTAGATAATTGATTTGTGATGACCACATATTTAAAATCAGCTGGAGTCAGGAATTCAGGTTAAGGGAAAAATCTTCAATCTTTATTCTTTTTTGAGATGAAGGGGATTGTGATCGCAATATGGGCAGCTGCAACAGGAAGCCAGCCAGCAGAGGTGAAGGGGGATTGCAAGTTAAGGGGGATCAGAGGTGAAGGGGGATCATGATAGCAATGTGTGCAGCTGTGTCAAGAAACCAGCCAGCAGTCTCCCTTTCTGCTTCCTTTTCCACTCCCCTGCCTCCACCCACCAAAAGCGTCATTTCCTATATAACACATCAGGACTTGCACAAAGAGTGGGCGGGGGCCATTCTTTCTCCAAGTATATATATTAATAGAGTATGGTCCAATTACTATTTAGCCTCACGTGCTTGGGACCTCAGTGCATCAACTCAAGCTTCAGCCCATTACATTGATTTATATAGACATTTTTGCTATAGACTTATAAAGAAGTTATCTTAAAACAATCCTATGATGAAGCCATTACAAACATTCTTATTCCCACTTTACAATTAAAGAAGGCTCAGGGAAATTAAATCAGTTGCTTATAGTCACAACACCAAGATGTATCAGAGTTGGTGCTCAGATTCAGGTCTTTTGACCATGCCATATTTCTTTCATCCTACCAAGGGATATAGATGACTGGCATCCATAAGCTATGAACTGCCTTTATATAGAGGCAGGTGAGCTGACTGTGTGATTTTTGTAGAACCAGAAAAGGTTAGTTTTTTATGGGAGCTTAGAGGTTATATATTTGGAATTAGAACAGATTTTTTAGAGATCTTTTAGTTCTATCCCTTTCATTTTCCAGATTAGAAAATTTAATCTGGGAGGAAGAGAGGGGAAAAGAAATGTGTTCAAGGTCACACAATTACTATTAGAGTCAGTGATTTGAGTTCTGGTCATGTGACCCCAAACCATTAACAATCACTTCATTTAATATGTGAGAGAATTTAATGTCCTTCACAAAAGGGACCATCTTAAGTCCTACCTCTAATTATTCAATCTTTTGGACTAAGCCTTCCTTTTCCAGCTTCAACTTTTTAAAATGTGAGAGTTTTTTAGTTGTTGAGTCAAAAATAACTTAGGTTGAATGAATTTGTCAAAACATTTGAGCACCAGCTCTGATACATCTTGGTGTTGTGACTATAAGCACCTGATTTAATTTCCCTGAGCCTTCTTTAATTGTAAAGTAGGAATAAGAATGTAATGGCTTTATTATAGGATTGTTTTAAGATAACTTCTTTATAAGTCTATAGCAAAAATGTCTATATAAATCAATTATCTACAAATCTAATTTAAAATCTAGTATTATATGTTCAATCTAACATGTAACTACTATGTTATTGGCTGCTAGAGGGGGAAAAAAAATATTTCCATTCCTTTCCCAATCTATTCTACACAGAATTGAATTATTGGAAATTGAGGATAGGTTAGGAAATGCTCATTCAGCTATTAAATCATCAAAGTCTTTAAGGAGAACATTAATAGAGAAATCAATTTCATTTAGTAGAGATTTAACTACTTGTTATAGTTGGCAGTCTTACTACTTGTCTCTATCAGAGGATTCACATAGGTACATACATACAGATAGAGACAGATATAGAGGTATATCTCTTATGGGAAGGAACACAATGAAAACATCGGATCTTCACAATGGGAACAAGAAAATATCCAGGAGAAAGACAATAAAAGAAGAGATAAGAATCTGGGAAGAAAGACTTCTCCCCTTTGCAATTTGCACAAAACTCATTCTTTTCCAGAGTGCCCTGTATCTCACCTGACTTTGACTTGGGGAGAAGGGGAATCAATTCGATGAAGTACTTGTTTGGCTTCTGTAAGAGAAGCCTCAGGGTTTGGGATAGAGGTACTATAAAATACAATATGCCCAACAGAAATTCACAGGCCTAAACTACAAGAGAGCCATTAATATCTTAGGATCATAGGATTTATAATTGGTTGGGATCTTAGAGTGTTGTTCATCCTTTATTGTGGAAGAGCACTAGTGACATTAGTAATACGGTGAAGTCTTGACTTTCGAGTGAATTAGATTTAAGTGAAGCAGGGTTGTGTAAAATTATCACCCTCACTCTCTCCTCCAGAGTCATCAGAGTCCAGGATAGATCATTAGGACTGAAGATGGTCCCAGATTCAGTGGGAAACCTTGGTGTTTTTAAGTTAAGGTATTTCCCAGATTTCACTTTGTTGAGTGTGAGGCAACACCCATTCAGTGATTAAAGGCTAGGCAAGGAGTGAGGCAGAAAATGACCTACTTTAACTTCATCATTAGTAATACATTGTTTAGGTTTTGATGGAACTTGATTTTTTTTTTAATTTTTAAATTTAATTTAATTTTTAAAATAATTATAACTTTTTATTGACAGAACCCACGCCTGGGTAATTTTTTTACAACATTATCCCTTGCACTCACTTCTGTTCTGCTTTTTCCCCTCTCTCCACACCCTCTCCCAGATGGCAAGCAGTCCTATGTATACATGCCAAATAAGTCACAATATATCCTAGATGCAATATAGGTGTGCAGAACTGAACAGTTCTCTTGTTGCACAGGAAGAATTGGATTCAGAAGGTAAAAATAACTCGGGAAGAAAAACAAAAATGCAAATAGTTTGCATTCATTTCCCAGTGTTCTTTCTTTGGTTGTAGCTGCTTCTGTTCCATCATTGATCAATTGGAAGTGAATTAAATCTTCTTTTTGTTGAAGAAATCCACTTCCATCAGAATACATCCTCATACAGTATCATTGTTGAAGTATATAATGATCTCCTGGTTCTGCTCATTTCACTTAGCATCAGTTCATGTACATCTCTCCAAGCCTCTCTGTATTCATCCTGCTTGTCATTTCTTACAGAACAATAATATTCTATAACATTCATATACCACAATTTACCCAACCATTCTCCAATTGATGGGCATCCATTCATTTTCCAGTTTTTAGCCACTACAAACAGGGCTACCACAAACATTTTGGCACATACAGGTCCCTTTCCCTTCTTTAGTATCTCTTTGGAGTATAAGCCCAGTAGTAGCACTGCTGGATCAAAGGGTATGCACAGTTTGATAACTTTTTGGGCATAATTCCAGATTACTCTCCAGAATGATTGGATTCATTCACAACTCCACCAACAATGCATCAGTGTCCCAGTTTTCCCCGCATCCCCTCCAACATTCATCATTATTTTTTTCCTGTCATCTTAGCCAACCTGATAAGTGTGTAGTGGTTTGATGGGACTTTAGAGAACTTCTAGTTTAATCCCAGAAAACTGAGACCCAGAGATTTTTGGGTAGAAGATCTGGGATTTAGATTAGACCCTTCTCCCAAACTATACTGCTAAGAGAAAGGCAAATCCCCATGTGAAATGACATGTCAACAATTAGCTAATAACAGGATCAAAAATTAAGGTTTACAGAATGTGAGGGACTTGGGATACTACATTTTACTTGATTCTTATATGCCTTTGTTTCATTTTGGAATTAATGGCCTCGATCTCTGCTATAAACTTCATAAATCATAGATACTATTAAGTAGACTCGTGTACCCCATAATAAAAGCATACTTTTAAACAGCACTTAAAAATTGGCAAAGCACTTAGCCTATATCATTTCACAATTCTTTAGGATGAGATTAGTGTTAGATGGAAGTGGGCAATGCTAGACTTGATGACAAGAAGACCTTAGTTGGAATCTGACCTCAGATTTAGTTGTATGTCCTTGTACATGTCACTTTATGTGTTATCAGGTAAACTGCAAAATTGAGGGGAGGGGATATCTCCAACTCCAATCCTGGAAACACTGTTCCATGATGCCTCACTTAGTCAACAATAATTTGTTAAGCACATACTTGGTGCTGTAATGCTGGAGAAACTGAAGCAAGACAGAGATTGGTTTTTAATATTTTAATTGTGGAGAATTTAGAGTAGTCAAGGCCAGCCACCTGCATGTGATTCTTGTCTCAAATCATTCAGCAGCGAGAAACTAAGTTAGGAGACATATAGCTAAGGGAAACAAAGGCAGATAAGGGGGGCAAGGATACTGGGTGAGCAGACAAGTTATAGTTCCAGGAAAGGATTATAACTTAGTCGTGACAGGAAAGGGGTCAAGATAAGAAGATGGAAGGCAGGAGACAGCAAGAGGAGGGAATTATCCCAGCAAGGATTTGAGATAAGGCACCTGGAGTTTTATGACTCAATGGTATTTCTTGGCTTCTTTTCTAACTCAATTATCCCAATCCTAATGGCAAGGAAGTGGCGGGGAGAAGGAGGGGGCAGGTTGGCCATAATAATTTTATTCAGGGCATAGCATAATAATTTTAATAATTCAGGGCACAACAGTGCCATAGGCCCAGTGCTAAGTGCTGAGAATACAAAGCTAAAAAAAAAAAAAAAAAAAAAAAAAAAAAAAAGGATAATCCCTGCCTTTATGAAGGAATACAACATGAACAGCTGAAATGGTTGAGTGAGAAAATACCCTTCACAGGCTTGTGATAGAGGAATCTAGATTGCAGCCTAATGAGAAATAAAGTGATGGCTGGCCCAGGCCAGCCTTAGATCCAGATTCTGGGAAAAGTTTTGGCTCTCTCAGATGACTAATTCTACTCTGACTGGCCAATGGAGATAAGAACCCCTCTACCTCCTCCCATTGGAAGATAATTTCCTCTGTCCCTGTTTATTTTGGCTCTACAAAGTAATTTTCAAATTAATTCAGATTCTCAGAAACTGAGTATAGTGTAAAAATGCCTGTAAGACTGAGCAGTGAATAGATAACAAAAGTTTATTGATTTTGAAAAGTACTCTTTAAGGTAAAGTAGTATAGATTTAGGAGCAAAGAAAAGGAAAATTGTCATTCCAGAGTGAGATTGGAAATTCCTTTCCCTGAATTCCTTTTAAACCTTGGGATATCTCTTTTAAATTCCTATTCCTATTTCTATCTCATGATTAATCAAATTACAAGTAGCAGTATACATACTAAATTATATATCATATATAATGCTGCTTGTAATTTGGTTAACTTGGGCACTATTTTGGTGATGTTTTATTTTTATTTTTTTAAGTCAGCAGCAATTTTTCTTTCCTCTTTTTGTTATTTGGCTTCTGTGTGATAGTCCCTTCTCTGTGTGACCAAAAGAGAGAGAGTTGGCATTTCAGATCCTGAAAGATTCTAATGATGTCATTTGAGAAACAAGGAAAACTGAGTCTTTTACAACACACTAAGGAATTTGATATGAGGAGCAGCTCCACATAGAGATGAATGAATAGCTCTGATGTGTCCAAGATCTTAAAAAAACAGCTCCAAACATTTCTTTATTAATGATGTCTGAATTTTCATCATT
This sequence comes from Antechinus flavipes, assembly GCF_016432865.1. Classification (NCBI taxonomy): domain Eukaryota; kingdom Metazoa; phylum Chordata; class Mammalia; order Dasyuromorphia; family Dasyuridae; genus Antechinus; species Antechinus flavipes. The sequence goes on along the minus strand of NC_067402.1, from coordinate 56,891,808 downwards.
ATTGTATTTTTATTCATGTAAATGGGTTAATAAGCTGCATTCAAATAGAAATTGTTCTTAAAGAAGACCATGACATCAGGGAAGTGACACCATGACATGTAAGTGATTTGAATTTAAGTGAGGGAGGGCTGGGCAAGGCCAGCAGCATCATTTTCCTCTCCAGAGCTATCTGTTCCATTGGCCAGATAGAAATCAGGATGCTTGCAAATGGCCCTAGATGTGGGAGAAAGGATGGAAAGTAGATGGGAACATTGAGCTCCCACAGCCAGAAAATGAAAGAGGAAATAGAATTGAACACTGAGAAGCAGAGAGGGATGACAGGCAGAGAAGTAGGAGGCTGCCTGAGACAAACAACCTGATTCACTATTTGGCTCAAGGCCTGTTCTGCTGGGAAATGACCACTTTTTTTTTTTTTTTTTTAATGAAAAGAGCAGATGAACTCTTAGTCTAAACAACATTTATTATTGCTGTTATTGCCTTATTTAGTGAATCTTCTCAAGGTAAGAGTTAAGTTAAATGACTATGGCAACAAGGTCTTTTTTTTTTTCCCTTTCTTTCTTTCTTTTTTTTTTTTCTGAATCCTGAAAATGTTTTGCTCTCTCGAGCATGGAAATAGAATAAAGACAAATTTAAAGGATCCAATCACCCAATTAGGGAAGTGAAGTCACTTACCTTTATGTCATTCTTCTTGATATTGAAGCCATCATCCTCTTAGAGGATAGGGAGTAGAGAAAGACTATAACCAAAGAGGAAATTTTTTATGTAGAGAATTTTTTAAGAAAGTATTTTTGGATATGTGTGTATATATGTACTGAAAAAAATGATAAATAAGCAATTATTGAGGAGATTCAGGGCTTTTTTTTTCTTTTTCTTTGAAGTCTAGTTTTTTAAGGAGATCCCTGACCTTGCTCCCAAATTTACCCCACCTAGGCCATTTTATCTAAATAGGGTTGCCCGTCTACTATAAAAAACAAAATTTGAATTGAGGTGGTCCTGAATTTTAGCCCGTTGTGTTCCACTCAGGTTTGGGGGAGGTAGAGAGGTTAAATCCTTTGTTTAGCTTTTGCCTAGGTCTAGGGGTAGTCCGGGATTAAGTGATGTAATCAGTCAACACTCCCCACCCCAGTTGCTCATTAGAATAGGTCCACCTTTTATTATAATATTCATTCTTATTACTTGTTAACTAGAGTGGATTTCTATATTCCAGAACTTTCACTCTTCCAAAGATTTGTAGATATTGAATGGGTTCCTTGAGGGGTTGTTTAGAAGAGAGAGCCAAATGGCCATTCTTTTGTTAATTATTCACTAGCATAATAAATAAAATGATGCATTATCCAGAAATTGTGTCTCAAACTTTTTGAAATAGAACATCTATGAATGTGAATACATGTGTGCATATGTATGTTGATATATACTGATCTTCAGAAACAGACATATATTTTATACACATATGCATGATACATATGTGTGTATACATATGTATAGGTATGTTTTATATACATATACACATAAACATTTGTATTATGTACATGTATATAATATAAATGTGTAATACACACAAAAATGATATTTGAATCCATGCCTAGAAATCAATAAGAATCAACAAAAAAGTGTGTAAAGCTCCAAACAAAAAAAAAAATGAGGAATCCGGGAAAAATAAAAAATAAAAAAACAAGCCAAGCCAAATCTTCCACTAAGTGAAGAAAATACAATGAATTGCCAGAGAAGCTATTGAATGGTATGAAAAATGATGCAGACGGGCACTGAAAAACAGGCAGATAAGTCACAGGAGTTGCTGGTTTAGAATATTTGGCAATGCATTTCTCACTGATGATGACTGTGTTGATGGAAACAATTCTATGTGAGATTAAGTTATTTCAAACAATTTTGTCATTACCAAAACTCTCTTAATAGTCTGCCATGCCTTAATTTTAAGTTGAATGTAGATTTGGGAGCTTCAGACTTTTATTTGATTAAAAGTTCATTTTCAGGGAATGTGACCTGTGTCCATTAGACTATTGACCGTTAAAGCAACATGAGTCAAAAGAAGAGAACTGTTGCTGGTTCTCAGAGGCAGTCACTTATTGTTTTGATTTCAGAAGTGAGCCATGTTTTCATATTCCCTTTCAAAGCTAAAACCTTGTCTCCAGTGTGGTGGGATGGGATTGGGGGTGGCATTTTCTTTTAGTGGCAGGCCATAAACATTCTGGGTAAGGAAAACTAATTGCAGAACATGTAGGGAATAAACAGATGTATATTATGGTATTTTCTCTGAAAAGGGGATTGGGGGATAGTTTAATTGTTACACACAGCAGTGAGAGTGCCTGAAAGGATTACAGTAAAGTACTTCATGAATATGCATTAAAGTGGTAAATAAAAATGGCTGGATGTATCTATATAGCTGTACTCACCCAATGTCTTTCCCGGGAGCTGTATAATAGGGGTTTGGGAAATGGCAAAGTTCTTATGGCCACATGTGCTCCTGAACCATATTACTCACAAGCAGTAGAGCCACACTGAGGAGTCTACCATTTTCCATCCAAATAGCAATTATATTTTACCACCCCCTCTGTACTCATTTGGTTTATGCCACTTACTTTCATTGTCCAGTCTCCCTTTGAACCATGAGTGGATATATAGTGGATTGCTGCTATTGACCTTTTGAAAGAAAGCTCTCATGGCCATATTTTGTGGCTTGGATCTACTAGGCAAACTTTTGGTAAGTGGTTTGGGAGTAGATATTGAAGTGGTGATGGGTTGCTGGTGACGTTTAACTCTCCCCCTGATATGATGCAGAAGAGTAACCAGTATAGTCTGCATCTTATTCCAGGTTCTGACATTTGGAGAAAAGGTACTTCCTCCTACTGCTCTCTCCAAGACTCAGGCTTCTCCTCCTGAATTCTGATTCTCTACTCACAGGAACTGTCCATGAGATGTTCTAGGGATCTTCACTCCCTGAGATTTTTTTTGGTATTAGATGGGGTTTTATTAGTTAAGTCAGAGTTGGAGTTGGAACCTTTTCTATGGCCCTGTTATTTCTGAATCTCTGAGTAAGTGTAAAACACTTAAAATCACTAGTCAAACTCAAGTATACTATCTAGGAATGTAGGAAGAGATCAGAAAGTACGAATCAATTAATCAATCAAAATTAAGCCATTGCCTCCAATCACTATCTTAGCCTCCAGGGAAGTCTACCTTGTTGCCTTATTGCAACAACTCAGTATTCTTGGATCCTTGCAAGCTATATCAGAGAAGGAGCCACCAAGTTAGAAAGGTTCATAGTCAAGAGAATGGCAGTCTAATGACTTTCCTTCCATAGCAATTTGTTAAGTTCATAAAACATGGAAGGTTTACAACATGAAATATTACTGAGTTCCTACCTAACCTGTGACTTCACCAAGGTAGAAATTCCTTTTGTCTACATCAGGGATTCTTAAATCGGAACAGTCCATGGAAAGATTTCAAGGGGAACATGAACTTGAATATGGAAAATTTTTTACATCTTTATTTTTATTGATCTCCAATTGAAATTTAGCATTTTCAAAAATTATTTTAAAAGTCATTATTCTGAAAAAAAGGTTCAAGGGCTTCTAAATACTAACTTTATTATTGTTACATTACTATTACTATTATTTTTGGTGGGATTTGAACCCAGTTCTTCTTGACTTCAGATCCAAGAGCCAATAGAAAAATGCCATTCTATTTATAACAAACCATCAAAGAAGGAGGGGAAGATATTCACAACTTTGTAATAGTTCATCATTGAAATACTGACACTGATTGCATATTACATATGTTAGCCACTCAGTCACTTTGTGTTGTGATCTAGTTCAGATGGATCTGAATCAGTCCCTGTTCGGCTGCCAAAATGTGGTGATCTTCTTCCCAAATGCAGCCAGGTGATAAAAGTTCAGATCTTTTATTATCTCCAATATAGCCCGGTTAGCTTAGAGGTCTATCTCTCTGCTTGGTTCCAAGAGCTCCCTCCGAATGTCGCCAAATCCAAAGGTTTTGTCCTTCAGCCTCTGCCTCTGCTTTCTTCAGCCTCCAACCAGCACAGAGATGGAATGAATCTCTTGTCTCCTTCACTTGGGGCTCGGCTAGCTTTCTGGTGAGTCTTTCAGACCAGCTTGGTCTCAGTGGGGGGCGTGCAGGAGCCCAGCCACCAACTTCTCTCCAATGCAGCTGAACTCTCTTCTGCGACCAGCCAGCCAAGTGAAATATATATTCTCTCTTGCCTTGGCTCGGAGAGAGGGCTTCTGGCATAACTCTGCTGAAATCTGACCTCTGTCTGTTTCTTTTATCCAAGAGGGAGGAATTGTGGGATACAAGAGAGAGGGATTATGGGTTTTCTCCCATAGTGCTCTCTGGCCCAAAGAGCTTCAAGGGAGGTGTGAACTCATAAAGGTACAAAGTTTACTTTGTGAAGCTGGCATACTTGTGAACTCCAATGAGTAAAGGTGCAAACACAAGCATTGTACTAATTAGTTCTACTTAGTACCTTGTTTCAGGTTCCGCCCAAAACATCTTCTTGTAAGATTAGATCAACTCTAATTAGTTAGCAGTTTGTAAGGATTCCAACAACTTTGCATTACCCAAAGGGAAAAAAAAATACCTATTCATGGTTAGGAACAGGCCCACAGGATTATAATTTAAGAAGGGGATGTGAGGAGGCTTCCAAGGGAAGGGTGCCTTGGAGGAAAAGATGATTTCTTTATTGCTGTATACTTAAGATAATTTGGTTAACGCAGAACTATAGCAAAAATAACTAGTACATTTGACAAGTGCTTTGGCTACATGATCTCATTTAACTCTTGTTGTGAAATATGTGAGATTATTATCCCCACTTTATAGATGAGGAAGCTGAGGGTCAGAAATGTTAAATCACACAGCCCATAAGCATCAGAATCAGCATCCTAACTCTAAGACCAGCACTCTTAACATTATGCCACATTGCTTCCAAAGAAAAATTATTCTAGAAAAGTTTCCTCTCTAAGAAAACTTGCAAAGGACTTTGCTTAGTCCAGAGAGCCCACACCCAGAGATAAAATGAGGAATTAAGTTTAACAGCAATTGAGAGTTCTAAGAATGTGCCAATTAACTCTGCCTCATCTAGGAGGACCCCAGACATTTAAGAGCTAGGGGCAGGACACAATTCAGACAAAAACAAGGTCAGCTAACTATTAAATAAATTAAGAGAAAGATTTTCATTCAGTCAGGGAAAAGAAGAGGTCAGGGACATTTATACCTAGTCCCATATGTTATATATATAAAAGCAAGGGTTACATTTTAAATACTAATAATTGTATAATTTTCTCTCTCTTGTTTAATACAAGGCCCAATCAGTTAGCAGTATTTTCCCCCCAAAGTCTTTAGAAAACCTAAAGGACACTTACTCAGAGATTCAGAAATAACAGGGCCATAGAAAAGGTTCCAACTCCAACTCTGACTTAACTAATAAAACCCCATCTAATACCAAAAAAAAAAATCTCAGGGAGTGAAGATCCCTAGAACATCTCATGGACAGTTCCTGTGAGTAGAGAATCAGAATTCAGGAGGAGAAGCCTGAGTCTTGGAGAGAGCAGTAGGAGGAAGTATCTTTTCTCCAAATGTCAGAACCTGGAATAAGATGCAGACTATACTGGTTACTCTTCTGCATCATATCAGGGGGAGAGTTAAACGTCACCAGCAACCCATCACCACTTCAATATCTACCCCCAAACCACTTACCAAGGATTTGCCTAGTAGATCCAAGCCACAAAATATGGCCATGAGAGCTTTCTTTCAAAAGGTCAACAGCAGCAATCTACTATATATCCACTCATGGTTCAAAGGGAAACTGGACAATGAAAGTAAGTGGCATAAACCAAATGAGGACAATGAAAGTAAGTGGCATAAACCAAATGAGTACAGAGGGGGTGGTAAAATATAATTGCTATTTGGATGGAGAATGGTAGACTCCTCAGTGTGGCTCTACCGCTTGTGAATAATATGGTTCAGGAGCACATGTGGCCATAAGAACTTTGCCATTTCCCAATATTTTGCAAATATTATTCATATTGTCCCATAAATACCACTCTCATTTTGAGGTAAATGTTCAAAATCTTTAGAATTTCATCTTTGTATTTATTCTACCTTTATGCATTCTGTTTATGACAAAACTCCTCTAATGCCAATATTGGAACAATTGAAATTCCAGGATAGCATTTTTTTTGGTACCTCCTTAGTAAGTTACAAGAAGAGATAGCCTATTCAGGAACAGAGGGATATAGAATATTAAAGATGGAGAAGGACGATGAGATAATCAAATCCAAACTCTTTTATTTTCTTCAAAAATAAATTTTTGACAAATTTTGTTTTTACAACACCTAAATTTTCCCCTGTCCTTTTACCTCTCAGAAAACTATCCCATATAACAAAAAATGAAAGAAAAGAAAAAAAAAGATGAAGAGGGAAAAGAATCAACAAAAATGAACCCATTGAATAGAAATCTGTGAACAATACAGGATGTTTCATTCCCATAGAATATCCCCTTAGTAAAAAATATTAGGGGATATATCTTCTCATGTCTCTTCTTTGGGTTCATGCTTATTCTATGCAATTTTTAATTATTTAGTTTTGATTGATTTGTGGTGGTTATTTTTTCAACTTAGATTGTTGTCATTGTGCATATTGTTTTCTTGGCTTTGTTTACTTCATTTTTATCAATTCATATACTTTCCATTATGCTTTGTTGTCTTCAAATCCATCAGTAGTACTATTCCTTTTCATTCATATATCACAATTTGTTTAGCTATTTTCCCCCAAATAGACATTTACCTTGTTCCCAGTTTATTACCGTCACCAGAATAAACAACCACAATCACAATAACAAAATGGGGCTAATAGATATCTCTCTCAAGTTTTTATGAGAATAAAATAATTTATATAAGATATTTTATAAAAGTTCTAAATACATTTCTTCTAATTGTTTTTACTATGGCTTTAAGATATAATGGCTAACATTCTGGATTTGGAGTTGAGGTGTATTTCTTCCATCTTTCACCAACCACCTACATGACTTTGCACTAGTTATTTCAATTACAAGATTTCATGTTATTCATCTGAAAATGAGTGGGTTGACTATATCAGATTACTTGCTGTCTTGAGATGGGAGACGTATGGAAGGGAGGGAAAAAATTTTTGGAACACAAAGTTTAACAAAAATGAATGTTGAAAACTATATTTACATGTACTACATGTATTAAAAATAAAATATTATTAAAAAAAGAAAATGAAGTGGTTGAATGACTTCTAAGATCTCTTCTGAATTCTGAAAGCCTGTTGATACTCAGATGATCACAGTCAAATTCCAATATAAATAATAAAATGTACTTTGCAAATCTGTAATATTTGTATTGTTCATACCATTATTCTTTTTACTACATATAAAATTGGGAGCTGATTATTCCATATATTATTCCATGCTCAGCAGCTTTTCCTCTTTAAAGAATTAGGTCTTCTAATTAATTCTGTTTTTCCTTTGCCTTAACATTGACTGTGTTGTACATTTGACTTAAAATAAACACACAGAAAAGCAATTTAGAACTATGCCCCCAAAGTTACTGTATTATACATGTTCCTTGACCCCAAAATACCACTATTTAGCCTATACAATGAAAAAAAAAAAAACAAAGACAGAAGAAAACAGGTATAAAAATATTTAAAGTAGCTCCAAATAAAAAGATAAAAGAGTGCCCAACTTTTGGGAAGTGGCTAAGCAAATTGTGCAAATGTTTGTAATAGAATATTATTTTGTTCTATGAACTAATGAAATGTTTTCAGAGGAAACTAGAAAGAACTCTAATGTACTGGTAAAGTCTGAAATGAGCAAAAGCAGGAGAATTTACATAATGAAAACAGCACGATAGAGAAAAATAACTTTGATAGACTAGAATTCTGATTAATGCAGTGATTAAATATTCACCAAAGAAGATTGAGAAAGAACTGCGTTACCTACCTCTTGCCAAATATGAACTAAAAATCCAGAATGAGATTTTAATAAAAATTCAGAAAATTTTTGATATAGCTAATGTACAAAATTACTTTCCTGATTTAAGTATGTTTGTTTTAAGGATTAAAAAAAAAACAAAACAAAACTTTAATTGGAGGAGGGCTGCAGTGGGAAGGAGATATAATTTTAAAAATGTAGACACAAAGATGTATTCCTGCCAACCTATATTATTTTGTAAAATAATTCTTTGAAGAATTACTTTTAGAAGAAAAAATAACTTTAAACAAGTTTGAAAGAAAGTTGACAGAAGAATTAGATGGAAATATCTAACATGGATTTTTTTGTAACCATAGGAAATCCTAACTCTAAATCCCCTTCTGAGTCATCCCCAGTCAAGCCACTGACACATGAAATTTTACAGCTGTTTGGGCCAGCTGTTCTTTTCTGGTGCACAGGTGGGCTGAAAAAGCAGTTAGGCCCCCCCCCCCCCCCCACCACAATTTCAGAGTTCGTTGTCAAGTTTAGATCAGTAAGTTTGAAGCAGCAGCCAATGGAGGAGACTGGAGAACAAAATACAATCCTACAATTTGGGACACATAAAATGTAAGTTCTAGTCGACCGTCTAGAAATCTGAAATTCAGCTCTTTCCATTTTGTCTTCCCCAAGTGGGCTATTTTACATCTTTAATGTGCAGATGTGCTAGTTTATATTGCCAACTAGTGCCTTTGAAAATGGGCCATTAGGGGCACTAGGAGGAGTAAAATAGCCCCCCCAAAATTGTCAAATTACTAAATTATCCTCCTGGTTCCTATGTTGGGCTCCATTTTCTGAGTCATAAGTTAGAAGGACACAGACATTACCTTTAAAGTTTTCACTATTAAATATCCAGGCCCATGTCTTACCTGTGATCATTTCAGAGACATTTGGATGCCATTCTGCTTTTATCAGATCTAGGGGATCCCTGCTTCTTGCCAAGAATTTGATGGTTACATCTTCTGAAAGGTCTACTTTGGGCCAGTGATAAGTGCAAGTATCTCTGTGGTCTTTGTACTTTGAATTTGACTCCAAACAGCCATTTGAAGATATATTTTTCTGAATTCTTAACTCATTTAAGACTTTTACAATGATAGTTTTTAAAAGTTAATAATCTGGTGACTTTTTCTCTCAATTAAGGATATGTACATGTATTTTTATTTTTCTTAAAAAAAATTATTCAAGATTTTGAGAGGGCAGGTACCCTTTGTTCATTCATCCTGCATGGATGCATATATTCATTGAGTCTGTGAGCATTTATTAAGTATCTAGTGCACTGGCTCTGGGGATACAAGGTCAGACTTAAAAGTTTATGTTCTCTAGGGGGAATCAAGATAGTTCTTGGGTAGGATATGGCATTTAAGCTAAGCCATAATTGTGTGGTTTCCCAACCCCCATGAAGGCAACGAGTGATTTTTTTTTAAAAACCATGTCTTTTAACATCCTTTTGCCACTATTTTCTCAACTATAATCTTCCTGAGAGCAAGGAAGTATTTCAGTTTTTAGTCATTTCAATTCCTTAGGTGAACCATTGAGTATTGTGAGTGCTGTTCATCTTTCTCCATGATGATACACTTTGAGAACTAAAGAAACAATGTTTTTGATCTTTGTTGGCTAAGGAATATTTACTGGTTTATTTATTCCTGTCTGCTTTTCCAATAGCCTGAAAATGAGGGTGTCTGATTCACTTATAAGCCCATTTAGCATGTAATTTCATTTTCTTTTCTTCCCTTCCCTCCATCATAAACACTTGCCTTCTAATTTTCTTCTTTCTCTGGGTAATGAATGCCACTGGTGGGTGAAACGAACCTTCAAATGAATTTATATTATTCATAAAAAAACAATGTGTTATGTAGCCCTGTAGGCACAGGGGCAACAGTACTCCAAAATTAAAAATCAAGTGATTACAAATTAAGGCCTAAAATTTCCCAGTCAGCTGCTGCTTCTTTATTCTTGGTGGAAGCACCTGGATACACAGATAGGACTTTCACTCTGCCCTGAAGTCTAACAGAAAGAGACAGGAGCCTTAAGAGAGAGGAAGGGAGGTTCTGAAATGTAATTCCTTTCTGGGCAAAGGCTTTGGTTCTTTCCTCCAAACTGTCAGCATTTGGAACACTGGTTTATTTCAGCTGACAGAAAATTAGAGGAGAAATATTTTCAAAGTTTCTCATGGCCCCAGGGCTATAGAGACAAGGGTCCTTCAGGGATTGCTAACTCTTATGTGTGTGTAGTTTACAGAGAAGTATTGAGTCTAAGATCCTCTATTCAGTGAATTAGAAAGAAACAACAATAATAGCTATAATAGTAATCACAATAGCTAGCAACTATCAGGTAATTTAAAGTCTGCCAAGTATTTTAATTATATTATTTAATTTGTTACAATAACCCTGTGAGATAGATGCTATTATTAACCCCATATTACAGATGAAGAAATCAAGGCACAGAGAGATTAAATGCTTCAGAACATATAATTGGTAAATATCTGAGATAGGATTAGAATTTAGATCTCCTTGATTCCAAACCCAACATTATCACTTGTTCTGCCTTTAGTAGGACAAACAAGGCAAGAAAAGCTTCCCCTCATGTCCCAACTACACAAGAGTAGCTTTAAAGTGGTGAGAATGGGATAGTTCCCAGTTGGAGATGTGACTGGATGTTGTTGCGTGTGGGTGGTTTTATATGAGTAATGTTCTGCACCTTTTAAGTGAATGTCAAGTTTGATCTATCGGAATTGCATTGTTGGTTTGCCCAATCCTCAATCCCCAATTCAAATGACAGTCTCCTCCATGACTATGATAAGTGATGTTTCTTTCCTCTAAACTCTCAGAGAATTCTGCTTGAATTTCTTCTATGTATTTATCATATTTTGACATGCATAAAAGTTAGGTTCCTGTTTTATGTACTCTATTGGATTATAAAATTTTACTATGGACATGCCATATGCCACTGTACTCTTTAAGAGAAGTCATTGTGCTATTTGGTTTTGTACTTCTAGTACACCACAATTGATGTGATCTATGGGATGGGATTTGTCACCAAATGTTGGCAGACACCAAAAGTTGGGGTTAGGTCATGTGAAGAATTCACAACGGCCATTCTCTTTGGCAAAAGGTAGATTTATTTAGGGTAGAAGTTACAGATAAAAGGAAGAGATGCAACAGACACCAGGAATGGTAAATATGAAATAGAATAGTCCTTCAGGGACTGCTAACTCTTATGTAGGAGGGAAAGTAGTTTACAGAGAAGTGTTGAGTTTAAGATCCTCTACACAGTGAATTTGAAAGAAACAATAATAATAGCTATAATAGTAATCACAACAACTAGCAACCATCAGATAATTTAAAGAGCATATGAAAGACAATTTCCTCAGTGCAGCTCACAATTACCCAGTAGAAAAGGAGCTCCCCATGAGGCTGGGGCATGACTTTAGCTGGCAGGCTAAATCCTGAAAGGGACTTAGCACCCTAAAGGAATTAGCTGTAAGGAAGAGAAGTAGGATTGGGAAGCATAATGGAGTTAGGAGAGATACCATGTAACATGTGGGAAGGTGAAGGGAAAAGACACTATAAGGCAGAGTGCCATGGCAGATTGACCCAAAGGAAGGTAGCAGCAAAGTCATGGGCCATAAGTTGTTTTATAGTGAAAATTTAACTTCAAGGACAGAAGTGGGATTCCTGATAGGACACAGCAAGGTGAGACTGCTGGAGACTTCTACAGAGAGTGCATCTCAGGAGTTTGGCATATAGATTTCAGATTGTACCACCTCCCCAAAGGGTGAGATCATGGAGCCAAACTGATCTCTATCAGAATCTTCTACTTGCTTGTCTCAGGGATCAATCCTTCACTTTCTCTTGATCCAAAACTATATTCAGGGTCTCATCACCACGATAATTATAACAATAGCAATTACAATAATGATAAGTTAACATTTATAGAGAACTTTAATTTTTGTGAAGTTTTCCATGTTATCTCACTTGAACATAACACCTTACAGTAGATGCCTTAAATTGTTGAATTGAACCAAGTAGATTTTCATAGATACTATTTCATAATCAAATTATTATTATTTCCCTCTCTTCTCCCCAGTTACCCTATTTATAGGATACCACTTCTCCAGGCTGATTCAAGTAATCTTAAAAGTCATTTCTAAATCTTGTAGTATCTGTTAGGACTCTTTGAAAAGTGGTAAACAATTACTTTTCAGTTTCCTTACCTGATGATATTTAGTGGGAGGATACTAACACAACTAGAGGCAGAGTGTAGCAGTGGCCTTGGAGTCAAAAAATTTTGGCTCAAGTCCTCTTTTTGACACTTAGCTTGGTGATCATAGACAAGCCAATAATTAACTTTTCAGTACCTCAGACAACTTTCTGAGATTACAAAGAATAAGTGGATTGATGATATGCAATGATAGATTATGTTCTCATATCAGAGAGTTTTCTATACAGATGATATGACATTTTGACAACAACAAAAATCTATAACTTTTCACATATCCCCAACTTTGAGCACTTTCTTTACCAATATAAACCATCACTTCTCTAAGTTTTCTCTTCCTATATAATGCTTATCCAAACCTTTGGATAAATTCTCCATAGAAGATCCAACCACTTTATTGTAGTCTGCGTCTTATACCTCTAATGTCAGGAGTATATGCATTTTTGCATCTAATTCCCATTATTATAACCTAGTTACCTTCTCTTTTCCCCTTCCAACCCTGTCTTGCAGCAAATCATCTTGGGAAATAAACTATAGCTTCTTTAAAATCATCATTCATCTTTCCATTGTTTTTTGTGTCATATATAATTATGGTTCTTATGAAATCATGGTGTTCCATGATTCATAGCCATTTCATGATAACCTGCTGCTAAAATATCTAGCTCACTGCAACAAAAAAGCAGTTCATTGCTGTTGAACTGATTCTCAGCATTTTCTTACCCCTTCTATGTATCACCATGATTATGGAGGCAGAATGGAGCCATTCAGGCTTGAAGACAGTTTTGTATTTGAATCATAAGTTGTTGGACAAATAATAAAAACAAAAAATAGAATATGAAACTATACTATTTGGTGAAGGTCAAGGGTGGTGGGGGAGGAGGCCATGGATAATGAATGCCACTATCTACATTCTTGGTTAGTGCTTAAAAATCCAGATTGTCACCCTTTTAAAAATTTCTTTTAAACTTAAACACCATTTTTCTTTTCTCTTTTTTTTAATTAAAGCTTTTTATTTGCAAAACATGCATGGATAATTTAAAAATATTAATCCTTGCAAAACCTCATGTTCCCTCCTTTTCCTATTCCCTCCCCTAGATGGCTAGTAATCCAATATAAATTAGACACCATTTTTCTTTTTTTTAAAAAAAGAAGCAATGCAATATACATAGAAGTATACTAAAAAGCTTGTACTATATATGAAAATCATATATCTCAATATTTCATATGACTTAAAAATATACAATTAATTCCTCTTTCATTTCTGTCTTGCTTGCTTATATGTCTTTCTGAATTTCTTTCTCTTCTGTGCATTTATTTTAAAAAAATAAATGGATTGGACCCCTTTATGAAATCCTATTATTTTTGTATAACCTTCTAAATCTTGTACTCCACTGGCTTAGCCTTTGAAAATGGCATCTCCATTTTCTGTGAAACACTAGACTAGTACTTCACATATCTTCATTATCTTATATTCTTTATTGAGAAATATTGAAACCAGATATTCACAATATGCTTATGGTTAGTTAACTTAAATGAAGTGTTTGATCTAGTAGAACAAAATGCTACTACTAGCATTTCAGAGAAACCTGTTTCCATGTCTAGAATACACTCCCCTCTCACTTTTATTCCTATCAGTTTCTTACTCCTTTAAAGTAAGAGAACCTGTTTCTCATTTGTACTTGACAATTACATAAGATACTCCAATTGTGACATTACTATAGAGAAGACTTTTCAGTCAAGCTCTGTGTCAGTGTCACACATAAACTTTGAACAAAAGAACACTATCCCAATGATGGTGAAAATCTGCAATGCTTCTTTTTGTTGTTGACAGAGATGGCACAGTGGATAGATTGCTCGATTTAGGGCTTAGAACACCTGAGTTCAAATCCTTCCTCAGGTACTTTAGAATCTTTGTGGCCCCTGGGCAATGTCACTTAACCCCTCTCTGCCTCAGTTTCTTTTTCTATAAATTGGAATAATAACTATACTTATCTCATGTGGTTGTTGTGGGGAATTAATGTAATATGCTTTGCAAAGCTTAACACATCATACACATGCCAGCTATTATAAAATTATTAATCACTTTTAAATCCATTTATACAATGGATTTTAAAACAACATCCACAATATTATGAAAATATTTATCTACCAGTCTTAATGAACAAAGTGAATGAAAAAATTCATTAAGAGCTAACTATGATATGTAGCTATTTAATTAATTTATTAGCATATGTACACAATAAATTAATAAAGATATGGACCCAGAATTGAGTAGAAAAAATGTGATTGCATTTTAGCAATCAACTGTAACTAACTCCTGTAAGAACCTATTGTTTTTAATACTGATATTCTACTTAGTAATGCCATATGTCTATGAGTCATAGAATAGAATAATACCAGAAAAAAAATTGAAATTGCAAATAACCCAAAGGGAAGAAGAAAGGCACATAGTTGGCCTAAGTAGACTATAGCATGTTACTAATAAGAAATGCCATAATATAAATTCTTAAGGATTCATATTAGTACAATAATATGTAGGTCAATTGAGTATAGAGGATAAGGGGAAAAAAAGATGGATTTTCTTTGTATTATCTCTGTATCTAGAAAGTAGAGAAAGGAAAAGTAAGGATGAAAGTATATTGGGCAGATAGATTTCTTACAGGATATTTACAGACAGTTGAGAAAAAACCTGTGTATTTACAATACAACAATATTGGCAAGAATCACATAGAGTCAGAAGACACCGAAAGATTACGATCTGAGTCCAAGCAAAAGTATTTTCACAACAAAATCATGTCTTTCAAATTTTAAAAGTATTAAAACACAATGTTAGCAGTAGTATATTATGATCAAGTTACAGGTAAGTTATTAATTTGATATATCTTATAGGGTTAGAGTATTCAGAAAATATCATTAGGTGGAAATTTCAGAGACCCAAATGCTACACTAAGACTTATAAACTAATTCAGTATTTATTAAACCTACATGAAGCAAAAAACCTTGAACAGATACAGTAAACTTTGATTATCTCATAAATGTTTTGCTAGCTTGTTATTCCCGCAGGGGTCCTCAAACTACGGCCTGCAGGCCAGATGTGGCAGCTGAGGATGATTATCCCCCTCACCTAGGGCTATGAAGTTTCTTTATTTAAAGGCCCGCAAAACAAAGTTTTTGTTTTTACTATAGTCCAGACCTCCAACAGTTTGAGGGACAGTGAACTGGCCCCCTATTTAAAAAGTTTGAGGACCCCTGCTAGGGATTAGATCTGTAGTAAAATGAATGAAATCTGCTATCTTTTTTTTTTTTTTTTCTTGGCATAGGCAGTTTATACCTCAGCCTCTCCTAATTAGGTTTGTGACTTTGGGGGAAACCAGTTAATTCTTTTAAGACTCAGAGTCCTCATCTGTAAAATGGGGATAATAAATATAGAATTATTTGTTTTGTCAGATTGTGTGTGTGTGTGTGAAAACTACTTATTTTACTTAAGGCACATATAAGAATATGCTGTGACAAAATGATTTAAATATATAATAGATTTTTTCACAATATTGGCAAGTCACTTAACCTCTGTGTTAGTTTCCTCATCTCTAAAATAATGATAATAAAGCCACTACTTTTTCTTGGGTGTTGGGAAGAATAAATGAGATACTATTTGTAATAAAAAAAAAAGTGGTTGGCATGGTTCCTAGAGCATAGTATAGAGTAAATGCTCATTTCCTTCCTCTGCCATGTCAAGATTTGGGCATCAGTTTGTTAACATCTTCTTCAATCTTATCAAATTGTAGCTGTTTATTGAAGGAAATTGTATCCAATCTCTTTCCTGGAATTTGGATGTTTCTCTGTTAAAGTGGATTGCGCAGCTTTTTTACTTGATCAGTATCTCCCATTTATCTTCATTTAGATTTGCAAGCTTATGAAATTTAGGAGATTAAAAAAATTATAAGGCGTAATCCAATATTTGTCTCACTACACAAATTTGTGGGTTTCATTGTTGTTGTTTGGAACCCACTCTCTTGTCCTTGATGCTGCAACTAGCTAAAGTATTCATTGAGGTTTCTGTTTGTCCAATCCCTTGAAATAAAAACTAATATAATGAAACTCATTAGTTTAGCATATGAATAGTCTCTGCCAGTTGAGCTATAAATAGAACAAAGGTGAAAATATAACAATCAAGGCTGACAGTATATGCAGTATTCTTCTACCTCTACACAGAAAAAAGATAGCTTCAGTTTTCTTATATGAGGTCAAACTGGATCATAAAAACTACGCATAATTCAATTTGGATTTTGTGTTATCTTCATGCAAATCTTCTCTTCTAAACTTCCCTATTTCTTTTAAAGAGATCACTATTCTTATAATCTTGAAAGTGCATAAACTGGAAATTGGTGCTTGAGTTGGATTTTTAAGGGAGTAAGAAACTGATAGGAATGAAAGTGAGAGGGAGGAATGCATTCTACACATGGAAATAAGAGATAGGAAGTGAATCACCATATGTAAGAAATAGATAATTTGCAGTAAACTGCAGAATATGGGAGGGTGTGTGATGTCTAAAGTTAGAAAGATAGGACAAAGGAGGTGTAAAGCACTTCAAGAGCTAAATGGGATTGTTTATATTTCATCTTAGAAGCAAGGGGAACCCCTGGATTTGAATGAATAATAGATGATCAAATCTACTCTTAAAGAAAATGACTTCATTAGTAGTATGGAGAATAGAAGTGGGAAAGATGAGGCAGGGAAAACAATCAGAAAGCTCTTGTAATAATATATTTAAGAGGTGAAAAGGACATTATTTAAGGTGGTAGTTGGGGAGGATAGAGAAATAGGTTTAAGAGATGTTGTGGAGGTGGAAATGACAACATTTGGCAACTGATTATGTGTGAGGGAGAACAAATAGTCAATAAAACAGAAATTATGAATCTTAGATGTTGGAGGAATAGTGATGCCTTTAACAGAAATAGGAAATTTTGGAAGATGGGAGGATTAGAAGAGGGAAAGATAATGAATTCAATTTTGAACGTGTTGAATTTTAGATGTCTCTGGGACATCCAGTATAAAATGTTCTGTTCAGATATATACATATACAGAGAGAGAGAGAGAGAGAGAGAGAGAGAGAGAGAGAGAGAGAGGGAGAGAGAGGGAGAGAGAGAGAGAAGAGAGAGAGAGAGAGAGGAGAGAGAGAGAGAGAGAGAGGGAGAGAGAGAGAGAGAGAGAGAGAGAGAGAGAGAGAGAGAGAGAGAGAGAGAGAGAGAAAGGAAAAAAAAGGACTTGGTATGGGGGGATATCTTCAGTGTGTGTGTGTGTGTGTGTGTGTGTGTGTAATATGGAGGATGAGTGTACAAAGGAGATTTAGAATGAGTAATCAGACAGTTGAGAAAAAACCTGGAGAAGAGAGAAATCCCAGAAGAAGATGATTAACATGTCATTTAGCAGATGAATCAGGAAGGATGAGAACTAAGAAGGAACCAATGCATTTATCACTTAAGAGTTCACTGATAACTTGAGAGCATGTAGTTTCAGTTTAGGGAACTGAGTGTTCCACACTCTGTTTACAGGAAAGAAAGCTAACAAAAGATTGTATTTGATTTAAGAGCTCAGTAGCATTTTCATTGGCTGTCTGCCATGTTTGAAATTCTTCTCCTTATCACCTCCTCTTAATTTCTCTGGTTTCCTTCAAGACTTGGCTCCAATTGACCTTATGCAGGATGCTTGCACCAATGCTTCTTCATCCCAAACTATTCCTAGAATCTTCATCTCTGATATTACTTTTCATTTACTCTGTGTTATAACATATGAACCTAGTTATTGACATGTTATCTCTTACATTAGAAAAATGAACTTTTGAGGATCCAAACTCTTTTTTGCCTCTTTGTTATATACATCTAGTGCTTAATATAATGACAGTTATGTGATCACTAAATGAATGCTTACTGTCAACAAATAAACCAAAACACAGTGAAACGTATCATCTAACCTGGGAATTTGAATATGACTGGAAACTTTCCTTTCTAATATTTCATGAATATAGGAGTAGTGTCGAGGTAGATTTCTACTTTGAGAGCATTTTTATAAAAAAAAAAATTAAGAAGATAAATAGAAAAACTCTTGAGCAACATGAATTACTCCTGGCTAAAACTATTTTTTTTAAATTAATGTTTCTCATTTTCTTTTTTTTATTATAGTTTTTTATTTACAAGAAATATGCATGGGTAATTTTTCAGCATTGACCCTTGCAAAACCTTCTGTTCCAACTTTTCCCTTCCTTCCACATACCACCTCCCCTAGATGGCAGATAGACCAATACAGGTTAAATATGTTAAAGTATATATTAAACACAATATGTGTATACATATCCATACAATTATTTTGTTTCACAAGAAAAATCAGACATAGAAATAAGGTAAATAACATGAGAAGGAAAT
The DNA here is from genome assembly GCF_016432865.1 of Antechinus flavipes. Lineage (NCBI taxonomy): Eukaryota > Metazoa > Chordata > Mammalia > Dasyuromorphia > Dasyuridae > Antechinus > Antechinus flavipes. The sequence goes on along the minus strand of NC_067402.1, from coordinate 56,873,145 downwards.
AAAAAATGCAAATAGACAAAAACAGAAGGAGTGGAAATGTTATGTTGTGGTTCACATTCATTTCCCAGAGTTCCTTTGCTGGGTGTAGCTGGTTCTCTTCATTATTGAACAAATGGAACTGACTTGGTTTATCTCATTGAAGAGAGCTACATCCATCAGAATTGATCATCATATAGTATTGTTGTTGAAGTGTATAATGATCTCCTGGTTCTGCTCATTTCACTTAGCATCAGTTCATGTAAGTCTTTCCAGGCCTTTCTGAAATCCACCTGCTGGTTATTTCTTACAGAACAATAATATTCCATAACATTCATATACCACAGCTTATTTAGCTATTCTCCAATTGAAGGGCATCCATTCAGTTTCTAGTTTCTAGCCACGACAATAAGGACTGCTACAAACATTTTTTTGTACATATAGGTCCCTTGCCCTTCTTTAAGATCTCTTTGGGATACAAGCCCAGTAGTAACACTGCTGGATCAAAGGGTATGTACAGTTTGGTAACTTTTTGATCATAGTTTTAAATTGCTCTCCAGAATGGTTGGATGCATTCACAATTCCACCAAAAATGTATGTGTTACAGTTTTCCCACATGCCCTCCCACATTCAGCATTATCTTTTCTGGTCATCCTAGCCAACCTGAGAGGTGTGTAGTGGTATCTCAGAGTTGTCTTAATTTGCATTTCTCTGATTAATAATGATTTGGAGCATCTTTTCATATGGCTAGAAATAGTTTCCATTTCTTCATCTGAAAATTGTCTGTTTATATAATTTGATCATTTATCAACTGGAGAATGATTTGATTTCTTATAAATAAGAGTCAATTCTTTATATACTTTGAAAATGAGGCCTTTATCAGAACCTTTGACTTAAAAATGTTTTTCCAGTTTATTGCTTCCCTGCTAATCTTGTCTGCATTAGTTTTGTGTGTACAAAAGCTTTTAAACTTAATATAATCAAAATTTTCTATTTTGTGATCAATAATTTACTCTAGTTCTTCCTTGGTCATAAATTCCTTCCTCCTTCACAGGTCTGAGAGATAAACTATTGTATGTTCTTCTAATTTATTTATAATCTCATTCTTTATGCCTATATCACAAACCCATTTTTACTGTATCTTGGTGTATGATGTTATGTATGAGTCAATGTTTAATTTCTGTCATACTAATTTCCAATTTTCCTAGCAGTTTTTGTCAAATAATGAATTCTTATCCCCAAAGCTGGGATTTTTGTGTTTGTCAAACACTAGATTGCTATAGTTATTGACTATTTTATCCTGTGAACCTAACCTACTCCACTGATCAACTAGTCTATTTCCTAGCCAATACCAAATGATTTTGGTGATCATTGCTTTGTAATATAGTTTTAGATCAGTTACAGCTAGACCACCTTCATTTGATTTTTTTTTTATTAGTTCCCTTGAAAGTCTTGATCTTTTGTTCATCCAGATGAATTTTGTTGTTATTTTTTCTAGGTCATTAAAACAGTTTTTTGGGAGTTTGATTTGTATGGTGTTGGAATATATGGGAGAGCTGTTGGAATACGTGGGAGCCACCTGATAGTGGCTGCTGGAGATCTAACCCAGAATGGATCTCCTCTTGTGAGAGGATGATACAGGCAGACCATGAAGCAGTTGGTGTTCTCTGACCTCTCTCATTGAGAGGCCGTTGCATTGTCTGACTTCTCTCCTCTTTCCTCTGCATCAAATTTATCTCATTCCCAGTCTGCAACACTTGTGTCAGCAAAGGCTGCCTTGCAATTCCTTCAGATGTTATGATACACAGCTCTGGAGGTTCTCAGAGAATTGATCTGTCCCTTAAGAGTAGAGCACTAAATAAATTCATTAGTTTAGATAATATTTTCATCTTTATTATATTCGCTCCACCTATCCAAGAGCACATAATATTTTTCCAATTGTTTAGATCTGACTTTATTGGCGTGGAAAGTGTTTTGTAGTTTTGCTCATATAGTTCCTGACTTTCCTTTGACAGATAGATTCCCAAATATTTTATACTATCAGCAGTTACTTTAAATGGAATTTCTCTTTGTATCTCTAGCTGCTGGATTTTGTTAGTAATATATAAGAATGCTGATGATTTATGTGGATTTATTTTGTATCCTGCAACTTTGCTAAAGTTGTGGATTATTTCTAATAGCTTTTTGGTAGAATCTCTGGGATTTCTAAGTATGCCATTTTATCATCTGCAAAGAGCAATAATTTGGTTTCCTCATTACCTACTCTAATTCCTTTAATCTCTTTCTGAACTCTTATTGCCAAAGCTAGCATTTTTAATACAATATTGAATAGTAATGGTGATAGTGGGCAACTTTGTTTCACTCCTGATCTTATTAGGAATGGTTCCAGTTTATCCCCATTACATGTGATGCTTACTGGAGGTTTTAAATAGATACTACTGACTATTTTAAGGAAAAGTCCATTTATTCCTATATTCTCTAGTGCTTTTAATAGGAATGGATGTTGGATTTTATCAAATGCCTTTTCTGCATCTATTGAGATGATACATGGTTTTTGTTAATTTGGTTATTGATATAGTCAATTATGCTAATAGTTTTCCTAATATTGAACCAGCCCTACATTCCTGGTATAAATTCTACTTGATCTTGGTGTATTATCTTGGAGATGATTTTCTGTAATCTTTTTGCTAATATTTTATTTAAGATTTTTGCATCAATATTCCTGGTTTAGGTATCAGTACCATGTCTGTGTCATAAAAGGAATTTGGTCAAGTCCTTCCTTCACTATTTTTTCAAATAGTTTATATAATATTGGAGTTAATTATTCTTTAAATGTTTGGTAGAATTCACATGTAAATCCATCTGGTCCTGGGGATTTTTTCTTAGGGAGTTGATTAATAGCTTGTTTTATTTCTTTTTCTAAAATGGAACTATTTAAGAAATTTACTTCCTCCTCTGTTAATCTGGGCAGCCTATATTTTTGAAGGTAGTCATCCATTTCACTTAGGTTATCAAATTTATTGGCATAAAGTTGAGCAAAGTAACTCCTTATTGTTGCTCTAATTTCCTCTTCATTGGTGGAAAGTTCCCCCTTTTTCTTTTTAAGACTAACAATTTGATTTTCTTCTTTCCTTTTTCTAATCAGATTTACCAAAGGTTTATCTGTTTTATTGTTTTTTTCATAAAACCTACTCTTAGTTTTATTTATTAATTCAATAGGTTTTTTCTTAACTTTCAATTTTATTAATTTCTCCCTTTAATTTTAGAATTTCAAGTTTAATATTTAATTGGAGGTTTTTAATTTTTTTTCCTAGCTTTTTAAGTTGCAAGCCCAATTCATTGATCTTCTCTTTTCTATTTTATGCAAATAAGCATCTAGAGATATAAAATTTCCTCTAATAACCACTTTGGCTGCATCCCACAAATTTTGTTATGTTGTCTCATTGTTGTCATTCTCTTGGGTGAAATTGTTAGTTGTGTCTATGATTTGCTGTTTCACCCATTCATTCTTCAGGATGAGATTATTTAGTTTCCAATTACTTTTTGGTCTATTTACCACTAGCTTTTTGTTGAATGTAATTTTTATTGCACCATGATCTGAAAAGGATGCATTTACTATTTCTGCCTTTCTGCATTTGAATTTGAAATCTTTATGTCCTAATATATGGTCAATTTTTGCATAGGTTCCATGAACTGCTGAGAAGAAAGTGTACTCCTTTCTGTCTCCATTCAGTTTTCTCCAAAGATCTATCATAGCTAACTTTTCTAATATTCTATTTACCTCTTTAACTTCTTTCTTATATGTTTTGTGGTTTGATTCATCTAATTCTGAGAGTGCAAGGTTGAGATTTGCCACTATTGTGGTTTTGCTATCTATTTCTTCTTGCAATTCTCTTAACTTCTTCTTTAGGAATTTAGATGCTATTCCATTTGATGCATATATGTTTAGTATTGATAATCCTTCATTGTCTGTGCTACCTTTAGCAAGATATAGCAGCCTTCCCTATCTCTTTTAATTAGATCAATTTTTGCTTTTGCTTGATCTGAGATAAGGATGGCTACCCCTGCTTTTTTGAATTTACCTGAAGCATAATAGATTCTGCTCCAGTCTTTTACCTTTACTTTGTATATATAGCACCTTGCTTTAAATGTGTTTCCTATAAACAAAATATTGTAGGATTCTGGCTTTTGTTCAAGTCTGCTATCAGCCTCCATTTTATGGGAAAGTTCATCCTATTCACATTTATGGTTAAAACTACCACTTCAATATTTCCTGCCATCTTATTATCCATACTTTTCTTTTTCTTTCCCCCCTTACCACCTTCTCCAGTATTAAACTTAGGGGCACCACTTGCCTCATGCAGCTCTCCCTCTTTACAATTCCTCCCACTCCCCTTGAGTACCCCCCCTTTCTTATACCTTTCTCTTATTTTTCTGTATTTCCTTCTATTGAGCCTATTCTTTTCCTTTTCCCTTTTCCTCACCTACTTTAATGAGGTGAGAGACGTTTCTCTGTAAACCAAATACGTCTAATATTTTCTCTTTGAGCCAAATCTGATGAGAGTAAGATTCACATAATGTTCTTCCCCCTCCCTTAAGTTGCTCAAATATGATAGGTTTCCTTTGCTTCTTTGTGAAATGTAATTTCCCTCTTTTTACCTCCAAGTTTCCCTTTTTCTGATACAATTCCCTTTCTACTTCTAATTTCCTTTTTAAAAAATATTATGATAATAAAATCAAATTAGACACATGCTCTTTATATATGCTCGTAACAGAAATACCATTCTCAAGAGGTCTTTTTATGTTTTTATGCTTCTCTTGAGTTCTATATTTGGAGGTCAAATTTTTTGTTTAGCTCTCTCTCTCTCTCTCTCTCTCTCTTTTTTTTTTTTTCATTAGGAATAAATGGAATTTACCTGTTTCATTGAATGTCCATCTTCTTTCCTGAAAGAAAATGCTCAGCTTAGCTGAGTAGTTTATTCTTGGCTGCATTCCAAGTTCTTTTGCCTTTCAGAATATCAGATACTAGGTCCTTTGATCTTTTAATGTGGATGCTGCTAGATCCTGAGTGATCCTTATTGTGACTCCTCTGTATTTGAATTTTTTTTTTCTGGCTACTTGTAATATTTTTTCCTTAATCTTATAGTTCTGAAATTTAGCCACAATATTCCTTGGAGTTTTTATTTTTATTTTTGGGCCTCTTTCAAAGGTGTTTGCTGAATTATTTCAATGCCTATTTTACCTTCTGATTCTATTACATCTTGCAGTTTTCTTTGATAATTTCCTGATACATAGTGTCTAGGCTATTTTTTTATCATGGTTTTCAGGGAGCCCAATAATCGTTATATTATCTCTCCTAGATCTATTTTTCCAAGTCTGTTGTTTTTCCAAGTAGATATTTAAGACTTTTTTTCTATTATTTCTTTCTTTCTTTCTTTCTTTTTTTTTTTTTTTTTTTTTGGTTTTGCTTGATTGATTCTTGATGTCTCAACGAATCATTCATTCCCATTTCTTCAGTTCTTATTTTTAATTAGTTATTTTCTTTATTAACTTTTAAAAATTTATTTTTGTATATGTTCAATTGAGTTTTTAAATGAGTTGTTGCTCTATGTAATTTTTTTCCCATTTCACTAATTTTTTTAATGAGTTATTTTCTTTTTCCAATTGACAAATCCTACTTTCCTGGGAGTTCTTTATCTTTCCCAATTCACAAATTCTGTTTCCATGGGAGTTCTTTACCTTTTCCAATTCACATTTCAGGAAGTTGTTTTTTTTGTCACTTTATCAATCTTTCTTTTAATGAGTTATATGCCTTTTCCATGCTCTCTTGCAGAACTTCTCTTTCCTTTCCCCATTTTTTCTTCTAATTCTCTTTTAAGATCTTTTATGATTTCTTCTAGGAGAACCTTGTGTGATGGGGATTAGGTTATATCACCCCCCTTTTTTTTTTTCTGGAAACAGTCTGCTGTTAGTTTCCTCAGAGTTGGAAATCTGTTCTCTTTCTGTATAGAGGCTATTTATAGTTAGAGCTTGCTTTGCTTTTTTATTCATTTTTTTAAAAAGCCTTTTGTGTCTGCCTTCAGGGCAAGGAGGTTCCCAGCTTCCTCTATAGAACAGAGACAGATGGACAGTAGTCGTCCTGCCAATGGGTTGCAAAGAGTGGCTGAGCTGCGGAAGTGTGACTGTCCTGGGAAGAGGTCCCACCCAGCAGAAGTGCCACTGAACTGGGCAAAGCCTGGTTGTGCAGAAATGTGACTGCCTTGGGCAGAGCCCCTGCATTGTAGAAGTGTGACTGTCTTGGGCAGAGCCCCATGCTGTGGAATGTGGCTGTGCAGCTGTGCTGCTGATGTACTGCTTTGTAACCAAAGCAGAGCAGCCAATCTGTGTAGAGTCTTCCCTGCAAATTCTCCACCCATGGCGACTATACTCCACCCCTGGTTTGCTCAGCTTGCACTTCCATGTTCTGCCTCCCTGCCTGTTGGAATCCTTACTAACTGCTAAGTAATTAGAGTTGATCTAATCTTACAAGAAGTTGTTTTGGCCAGAACCTGAAACAAGGTACTAAGTAGAACTAATCAAGACAAGGCTTGCGTTCCCACCTTTACTCATTGGACTCCACAAGTATGCTAGCTTCAAAAAGTACACTTTCTACACCACACCTTAAAGCTCTTTGGGCCAGAGAGCACTATGGGAGAAAACCCATAATCCCATTCTCTCAGAAGGTTCACATATAAGGCGAGACAGCCATTCCAGAATACATTTTTTCCTCTTGGCTGGCTGATCGCGCTAGACTCGAGAGAAACGACTCTGCTGCAGAGAACATTTTGACGGATTTCAGTGGAGGCAGAAGAAAGCAGAGGCAGAGGCTGAAGGACAGAACCTTTGGATTTGGAGACATCCGAAGGGCTCTAAGCCTCTAAACCGGCTGTGCCCTGAGAAGAACAAACTCCAACATTTGAACTCTAACACCTGCCTGTGCTAGCCTCCTTCCACCCTGATCAACACAGACCTTTTCTGGCAATCTTCCAGATTATCTTCTTCTGGTAATTTGTTGTACTCCCAATATTCATGGATTCTACCAGTTAAGCACTATTTCAGAGGCCGAATTTAGTAATCAGTAGTGAGGGCAGAAGTTAGCTCAAAATGAAGCATGTGACAACTTCGCCATCTTGGCTCCACTCCCTTTTGTTTTCTCATTATGTTAAAAGTGATTTCAAAGTAATTCATATTCTTTCACAAAAAATATTTCTAGTATTATTAATATTTTGATCCTAAGATGAATAGCAATAAACAGATCCTGGTGGAGAAAAGAGATGGGAATGACATTACAATCTAAGTTCCTTTCTAATCACTTTTTGTTATATTTTATTTCAAACCTCTGTTTGAAATTCAATTGCCCTAATTCAAAAGATATCCAAACTTAGATTTATGAATACTATTAAATGTAGACTAGTGGCAAAAGATCTGGATTAAGCGTCTAAAAATCTAGATCATGGTCTTTAATTTGCTGCATGGCTTTGAACATGTCAACCTTTCTAGATCTCAATTTCCTCACTAGGTGGGGCTAGAAGACCTTTAAGGTCCTTTCTAATTCTGAAATTTTATGATTATAGCTACAAATTCATAATCTATTGCATTTCTCTTGTGATCTCATGATCCTTTGTGGTTGTGTCCTAAATTACTTATTTTTAAATTCATTTTTCCATTCTAGATGAAATGAGATTTAAAATTTTGAAATTTACTTGGATGAAAAGTAGAGGGGCTCTTTCTTTCTCTTCAAGGAAACTGTGATAACTTTCCCAGCATTTTGTATATTAACAAAATATATTTCTTCTTCTTCTTTTTTTAAAGTCTGCGTACTTCTATTTCAGTGTGGGAGAGTATGTATATGGAAGATTAGGTTCCTCCTAATTTTGCCCCTCACTTGGCTAGTGCTTTGTGTAAGATCATCTTGACTCCATCACTTGGATGGAAGAAATGAATGCAATGTGCCTACATGGGATTATACTTTTTTTTTTTTTAACATAGGAAAAGTTATCTTGTCAATGAATTTTCCTTATGCAGCAAATCTTTTTTGGTTGCTATTCATCTTAAATATCTATCTTGAAGTAGGCTGTATGTAACTCAGAAAAGTCAATATCTACAAGGAGAGCAAAAGCAATTATGGTTGGTAAGTTTTTGTTTTTCTCCTTCTCTTTCCCCTTGTTCTCTGTTCCATATATCTTTTCCCTGACATCTCTCTTCCCATGGTCATAGGAGACTGAATCAGGCTCATTAAGAAGATGATTATCCTTAAATTTCACTGCATGCTAAAGACAGGAAAAAAAATAGAATTTTACTTTATTTGAAATTCTTCTCTTTGTATTATCTACTTTGAATCTTATTATGAAATTACTATGATTGATATCTCTTTTGGTTTTGATCATTGTTTGTTGTGGACATCAATGTTTTACATAATTGGAGAATTTTAGAATTGAGAGGCATCTCAGAATCCAACAAGTGAGGCCCATATGCTTCTCAGATCTTTCTATGCCTCATCTGTAAAATGAAGGATTGAATTGGATGAATTCTAAATCTATGACCACCGATCTTATAAACTTTTTCTTTTGATCTCCGTTTAGAGACCTAAAACATTCAGTTTCTTCTTTCTTGCCCCAAACTTCATAATTCCTAGCAATGTTTTCTAAATTCTTTCTTCATTTATGTCCAATATGAATTACCAGAAATGGATAGGAATCCTCTGGCTTGACAAGAATAGCAAGTTCTCCATAACATCCTGATTATATGTCTAGGAAAAACAAATATCCCTTTATTGGTATTGTTAAATAAAACAATCCCCATTTTACAGATGAGGAAACAAAGACTCTGAAAGGTTAAATAATCCACTCATGGTCACATTTCTTTCAGTTTTTTTTTTTTAAAAACCTTTCCTTTTCCCCAGTTACATGTAAAATATATTTTTTTGGTTACATATGTACACTCATTTTAACATGTTTTACATATTCATATTTTAGAGTGAAACATTATACATGCTGGAAGTGAAAAATCAGAACAAAAGGGAAAAGAGGGAAAAAAAAACCCGAAGAGAAAGGAAAATAGCATGTATTGATATGCATTCAGTCTCCATAGTTTTCTCTCTGGATGCAGATGGCATTTTCCATCCAAAGTTTATTAGGATTCCCTTGGATCACAGAAATTGATTATCCCACAATCTCACTGTTGCTGTGCACAATGGTTTTTTGGTTCTAATCATTTCACTCAACATCAGTTCATGTAAATTTTTCCAGATTTTTCTAAAATCAGCATGTTCATCATTTTTTTGTAGAACAATAATATTTCGTTACATTCATATACCATAACTTATTCAGCCATTCTCCAACTGATGGGCATCCACTCAATTTCTAGTTCCTTGCCACTATAAAAAGGGCTGCTACAAAACATTTTTTGCACATGTGGGTCCTTTTCACTTTTTTATGATCTCTTTATGATACAGGCTCTGTAGTGAGACTGCTGGATTAAAGGGTATGCACAATTTGATAGCCCTTTGGGTATAGTTCCAAATTGCTCTCCAGAATGGTTGGATCATTTCACAACTCTACCAAGAATGCGTTAGTGTTCCAGTTTTCCTACAATCTCTCCAACATTTATTATTAACATTTCCTGTCATCTTAGTCAATCTGAGAGATGTGTTATTGTAACTCACAGTTGTGTTAATTTGCATTTCTCTAATCAATAATGATTTAGAACATTTTTATATGATTAGAAATGGCTTTAATTTCTTCATCTGAAAATTGTATTTTATTTACCATTTGGAGAATGACTTATATTCTTATAAATTTGACTCAATTCTTTACATATTTTAGAAATGAGGCCTATGATCAAATATCTTCTAAGTGATGGAGCCAGGTCTTGAATCCAAATCTCCTAACAACAAATTGTACCCTCCTCCTATGAGACAAAACTGCCTCTCAAGAGTTCCTACACTTTAGTACTGTAACAGCGTAGCTTTAAATATTCTTTTTGAAATGCTTGTTTTGTTTCCAATTAAATTCTCATCCAAACTACAAATTATATCTTTGACTTTTAATATAGGTATGATTTTTAGCCAGCAATACTCTATTTTCTCTTCCTCATCTCCAGGCTTTTGTTTGTCCTCTCTGTTTGCCTCTAAGGAAGAAGAAATGGATGAAGGTCTTGCCATGCCAGGATCCCTTTGAACATCTGTCCAATCATCTGATCTTCCATTTCCTCCTCCTACTCACATAGCTCCCAAAGAGCTTGGATTTGCCCAGGTTTGTGCATATGGTTGATGTTCACAGCTTGAAAATGTCCAGGCTATTTAAGATTGATATTCATTATAATGAAAGCTCCTGAGTTGTGCCTTTGAGATGAAAGCAAGGTGCTAAAAATCCCCAGATTTCTAGGTCTTTAGATCACTGGTTCTTTTGTGGCTGCTCCATTTTCCCTGCTATAGCTCAATGAGCATATCTCAAAATTATTCATTGTAAATGTATAAATGGTCCAAAGGGTAGTCCAGCTTTCTGGTTTAAAAATACTTTTTGCTTTTCTGAATTGTGATTTCTATAACCTTATGCTCTTAGAATAATTATCAAAACTATCTTAATAAATTTAACTATATTGCATAAAAACATCCAATTGGAAGAATTGACTGCAATGTGCCTACATGGAAATATATATATATATATAAATTTATATATATATATATATATTTACATAGGAAAAGTTATCTTATCAATGAATTTTCCTTATGCAGCAAATCTTTTTTGGTTGCTATTCATCTTAAAATTCCCTTTGGTCAGCTTGGAGTGCTGACCTACCTAATCAGGAGCATTCTGCCAATCAAGTATTAAAAAAATATTACAAGCTGTTATAGATTTGTATATTTGAAGCCTCCTTTTCCCAAAGCAGGCAGACCCCATCATAAGTACATTCTAATCATAGCGAGTCTTCCCTTCCTCCCTACTGTCCTTTATGATACTCTAAGCTCCTCTCATGTCTATTTGGAGGTTTATAGCATGGGAAGATATGGAAACCAGAAGATCTCACACAGATATTGTGCCTATATCTCCCAGACATGTGGTAGAAAATATCCCCATTCCCATCATACATAAGAATGCATTTTGCGACAATAGTCACCACAGCCTTATCTCCCTACAAAAAGTCAAGAAAAAACATAAAAGCATGTTTCTTGAAGTTGGTGACCAACTATTCTGTATATCTAACAAAAACATAATGAAATTGACTTTAAAAAGTAAGGAGTAGTGGTTAATATTTGTGTCAAAGATGGCAAGCATAGACTGATTTACTTTATAGGAGTTTGACATTTCTCTTAGCTCAAACTGGTAGCTTGGTATTATAGTGGCTAAAGAATTGGACTTGAAGTCAGAAAGATCTGCATTTGAATCCTGCTTGAGACATTGTTAAGGGCGACTAGAAAGCCTCCTAACTTTCCTCAGCCTTAGCTTCTTTATACCATAGAGATTATAATAGTACTTACTTTATAAAGTTGTTGTGAAGATCAGTTGAAGCAATAACAATAATTTGCAAACATCACAGTGTTGTATGTTAGCTATTATTACTCTCAAAAATCTGGGGAAACCTCTTTAGTAGTTCACTTCCCCTCTGCAAACATGAAAATCATAAAGTGCTAGAAATAAGATTTTATAGAGAAATGGCAAAATAATGAAAGATTATATAATTTTCCAGAAATAATAGTAATTCAATATCTGGCAGTGACCCAGTATTTCTCAATTTTCCATAATTAAGCAATCATGGAGAGGAAAAAGATCAGACATTAGAATCTTTGCTTTAAGTAGATAGGATTATACTAAGAAACAAAAACAAAATTTGAATTCTTTAATGTCAAATGAAAAGCAGTAATCATAAAATAGATGAGTGTTTTTTTTTTTTTTCCTTCTCTTCCAGTTTCTTTCTTTTGCATGTGATTAGGTTTGGGGAGATTAGCTGGTTGCTTTCTGTGTAGTCCTTGCTACAGGGCATGGCAACTGATAGAGGGACCGGTTTGGGAATGATCTCCAGGAGGCTTAGTTGACTCATGGGTCTGATGTATTAATGAGAGCAGGGTGCCAGGTGGGAGTTAAATATCTTGGGGTCTTTTCCTAGCTGTGTTGCTGATACATTGTTTGACCTGGGGAAAATTAATCGCATGTCCTCCTCTGAGTTCTGAGTTTTTCAGTTTCGTAATATGTAATTTGTTTTGGTGGTTGTTGTTGTTGGAATAACATCAGGTTGTCTTGTGTCTCAAGCATTCTTTTTTTTTTTTTCTTTCACAAAACTTTTTTTTTCCTCTGCTGAACTAAGATCCAGTTTTAATTTATGCCCGAATCGTTCAGTTTCAAAAAGTCACCTGTTCATTTTTTGATTTACTTGTCCTTGCTTTCAGTCTAATATAAATCTTGGATTGAGAGATAAAGGTCCTGGGTTTTATTCCTGTCTCTGACATTGGGCAAGTTATCAGACCTCAGTTTTCTTATCTGTAAAATGAGCTGGTTGGAGAATTTGATTTGTAAAATTTTTGCTCTAAATTATGGGATCCAATGACCAGATTATATGAACTTGCAAGTTCCCCTGAGGTCATCTCTTATGAACTAAGAAAGCATATCTTCATATTCCCTGATGACACTGTTTACAATCATAAAAGTCATCTTTTAGAATTATGATATGAATCATTTAGCAGTCAAACCAGCTGCAACCTATTAGAACCCTAATGATCAGTGGTTTTTTTTTTTTTTTTTTTGTAAACCAAACATGTGTGACTGACATAGTTAGTCTTGTTCATTAAGTAAAACCTTAAAAAAACACATTACCCAGTGAACCCACATAAAATAGATCATAAAGAAACCAGAAGTTTGTGCCTGAGCCGACAGCTGTCTGAACTCAGTTTAAAAGCAGATAGAAGAGACATTCTTAGGGAATAACTTGCCACGGCATTATGCATTGAGTTGGATTCATAGATCAGGGTCCATCTATACTGAATGTTTTATTTTACAGATGAGGAAACTGAGACCCCAGAGATGTTATGAGAATTGCCAAAACTCACACCTGCACTGCAGTAAGTGGAAGAAATGGGAATTGAGCTAAATTCTTGACTTCAGAGCCTATTATCTTTCCCTTGTAAATGCTGCCTCTGCAGGCAGACTGAATTGTTTGTTGATTAAGCATCTAATCCCTCCATTGTTTATTAGACTTGAGGGCTGTGACCTGCCCTATCCAACCCTGAGGTCTCACCACTCCCTCATTCCCTAAATTGCAGAAGCTTTTGGGACAATGAGGTAATGGAATTGCTGAATTAGCAGTGGGGGAAGGGTGGGGGAAAGTTGTGAAGAGGAAAGTCTTTCTTTGACTGTTTAATGGAAAAGGTAACCTAAAAAAACTATTGATTTTCTAAAGTTGCTAATGCATGGGTAAGAGATACACTTGACATTTCTTTGGGAAGAAAGAAGATACTAATCACCCTGATTTTTGACCCTTGCAGCAACATGAAGAAATAGATTGATCTGAAATTACTTTTAATCCAAAGTCAATTGAATTGGTTCATACCATTTAGGGTTTGGAAATTCCCACTCAAACTGATCATTTTCTTTTGATACACATATATTAGTTATACATTCTTGAGTGACTGACATTCTGTTGCTGGAAAGATATAGTTCCTAAATAATAGAAGAGATTAGAAAGCTTTACACTGGATGGTTCAAAGGATTGAAAATATTGTTTAATGATAGTCAGAAAGAAGAGCAGAGTTGAAAACCATTAAATACAGCTTTATTTGTGCCACCAGCATTTTGAGTCAAATTACATAAGGTCAGGCACTTTTCATCTAGAACTGCAAAAAGATGGGAATCATTTTTATGCTTGAGTCAGGGAATATTTTTGGACATAATTAAGAGAGAAAGTACAACATATTAAGGATTCTAAGAGTTGGTTGCTTGAAAATAACAAATCTCAAATGTGCAATTATTTACTTAAAGTCTCTTCTAATTTAATGATTAAATTTGGAATAAAAAATAACACTTCTGAATTAAGTCGGGGGCTCAGTAGATAAAGGATGAAACAAACTTTATTTTAAAGCCTGATTCAGAGAAAGAAGAGAGGGAAAAATGTTCTTACTTTAAAGTGACTTAGAAAATATTTAAATTACCTTATTATTTATATAAACAAACCCATTTGCTATTTTCATTTTTAATAATTTCATTTCCTTTTATGTAAAATTTAGAAATGAACTCTGTTATTCTTCTATCTAAAGTTTTAATCCTCTGAACATCTACATAGAAAACTAAACCCAAATATCTTCAAATTAATTTTGAAGGAGAGAAATAAATTTGAAGAAGTGAGTACAGGTATAATGAAGATCAGCTTGGTAACAATAGAAACATATATTTGATACAGCTCAGTGTAACTGCCAAGAGTAAGGCACAATTTAGCAATGTGAATCTTCCCTTGATAACTACAGAATTAAGAGAGTTAGAGAAAGACTTATAATATGTTTGGTATATCTATTATGGAAAGTTTATAGGTGAACAAGGGCAAAAGTTGCTCCAAATTAGGTTTGATGGTTACAATACACAGTGCTAGATAGAATATAAACATCAGTGAGATCAAAGCTCTATATAAGTACGTTCATTTTTAACTAGATTAATAGCTTTCTAAATTTTTTGTATTTTACTTTGAATTATATGTGTACCTGTGTGTACATATATTTGTATAAGCATATACACATATATAGTTATTATATACATACATGTGGAGATATATATATATATACACACATATATACATAAATATATGTACACATATAGTTGTATATATACATATATATGCACATATAGAATTTGATATATAGGGTTATATACATACACACGTACGGAGTTTTATATATATATGTGTATAAACATACACGTATATATGTATGTGTATATGTACTTACATAGTTATACATCTCTAAGGGCACACAAACATGATGCTTACTTCCTCCTAAACCCTCCTCTGATGACTAATCATGGCATGAAGCTTTCAAAGCTGATATGAGAAGGGCACACATCCTGAGAAGGTCCTCTCAAGATTAATGGCTTGGAATAAGGCTTCCAGTAATAGACTGAGAACTATCTTAGCTAAATTCAGATAGAATTGCTATAAGTTTGTGAATTTTTTAGCTATAGTAATTTGTGAAGACAATCTTCTAAGGTATAGAGGGACAGTGATCTTCATTGGTAGTGGGAATGTCTATGTTGGCAAGCTCATCATTCCTTAAAGTATTAAATAGAGCCATTCACTGCAGTAATTGGAACAAGAGCTATCTCTGTGAGTTTAAAGAACTTCAGAGTATGGAAGAGACATGGTCAATTACTCCTGTCCATTTCACTTCCTACAATTGTTCATGTGTGTTCTCCCCCAAATTAATGATTGTGGCATTTATACTAGATAAGGGCAAAAGGAAATGACTTATGCACAAAACATACCTTCCTAAAAGAGAATGATTAGAGGACATTTTTTGTATCTACCTAAAACTGGAAATATGCATCCAAATCAGGGAGCTGGTATGACAACTACTTCAAGTTGACTTTAAAATGTTCTCTTTTGTATAAGAAAAGTTGTACTTTTAATGAATGTTAGAAATACTGAGTTGTTTGGGTCTCTAGGATAATGATTGGTGGAAAGCAAGGTGTAATTGACTTCAACTTCCAACTCTTTGTCCTGCTCTCAGGGCAGTGATTTTCTTTTAAAACAGTAAGAACATGACATTAGAATATTTCTTTATTTGCCAGACATCAGCTAACAAGGAAGAAGATGGAGGATTTTATCTATGATCATAAGTTCTCTGGAGCTATTCAGACCTAGATTGAAAAATAGATTGAGATTTAATTGGGGAAATGAGAGATATTTTCTTGGTTAGTTTCAGAGGTAAAAATCAAAGAAACCAAAAAGCAATTAAAATGCCATAAGTTTACAGAAGAGTAGCCAATCCTTTTGATCATGGGTCTACCTGGGGAATTCTGCCTCTAATAAGACCACTGTTTAGCAGATCAAAGGTTTTGTAGACACTGTTATGGTTTTCCATTGTAATTCTATGTACAAATGCTAACTTGGTTTTTATAAAAGAAGGGAAATAAAGATACAAAGATCTTAACAATGGAACAAAGCCTTACTTATTGATATAACCATGTATGTACATATGTATCTATTTTCTATTCTACAGTATCAATTTATTTAATTCCCCAGAGGAAGGATGACACTGGCTGTTGCAGCATTCTAAAAAAGTAACTTGTATAAACTACAAGTGAGGTAACATGAAATGAATTGGGGCAGTAACAGTTTAACAGGCCCTACAAGAAGTGTATATATATGTATAATTTAGTCATTAAGCAATAATGCAGACAGTTCTCACCAGTAATGGTGGGGCTCTGGCATTGGTAGCTGATTTACTAAGAAGATAAAAAATGAAAGATTCTTTTTTTCTTTCTCTAATAATGAAACACATTATTATACTGGATTCCAGCCATCATTCTTATCTTTTCCTCCTAGCTCACCTCTCCCCAACTACTTGAGCCTTGAATTTTGCTCCTAGAACAATTCTTTCTCTGATATGTGACTTTTTGTCTTCTCTTGCCCCAAATCACACGTAGATCACCATTTCTACACTATAATGCTTGCTTTTCCTTCTCCTTACTTTTTCCAAAATGCCCATTTGTTGTTTTTCTCCACTTGAATATAAAATACTTTAGTGTATACTTTAGTATAAGCTACTATACTGCTTGTATTTATTTTCTTAATGATAAGCACAGTGCTTGATATATACAAATGTTTAATAAATGCAATTCTTTACTTATCTGTTTTTACCCACCATCTATCTGCTATCTCTTCATCTAACAATTTGTATTTATCTATCATGACACCCCTGCTGGCTACTACTCCTTCCCTTACTCTTTCCAAAATCCCTCCATTTGAAAATAAGCTGCTTTAATATGGAACATCTATACTGCTTGCATTTATTTCTCCACTGGTAAGCACAATGCTTGACATATAAAAAGTGTTTAATAAATGCACTTCTTTACTTATTTATTTTCATCCATTATCTATCTACTCTATTTTTATCCATTATCTATTATCTATCCATATAACTGCATTTATCCATTTATCTATATTTATCCTCTATTATCTATCCATCTATCTATTTGATCCATCATCTATTATCTTTCTTTCCTTCTATCTACTTTTCTATCTATTCATTCATCCATCATATCTATCTATCATCTGTATTTATGTATCATCTATCTTGTCTATCTATCTGTCTATAATGTAATCATATATCATATCTTTATATAATTTATACAAAACTATAGAGGGCCACTCTGGAGAATTGTACTTGAAACAAGGTGTTTACTTAGTGGAATTGATGAGATGATGATCCTCTAGTTCTTAGTACTTAGTATGGAGATGTAATGGTTCTCTAGTTCACACATATTCAGTATGCTGTAATGATGTAATTTTACTAAGGTGTATAAGATTTGAGAAGGATTGGAAAAGAGACATTCAATCTTTGACCAGCCTCGGTGGTGGCTCTCATGTCTCCTTGTACTAAGATCAAGAGTGGGCCAATTGTCACCTCTAATGACTGTACAATCTGCACCTGTGTCTACCAATCCTTTTAATGATATGCCATTGACACAGATATTGAGCATAGGAAGGTCAGTTGTAACAGCTGTAGTCCAGAATATTCCTGGATGGAATGGATTCTGTTGTTGGGAGTCAAAATCTGGGTAAATATCACCAAGTTGCCTATTAGGAGTATGTATCAGTAAACCTGATGCTACTACTTCTCCTTGGTGTTGTTATACATTGTCTACCTGTATTAGTGACTGGGATATTATCTACACATTTTTCAGTTTCCCACATCAGTGTATGGAGGTGAAATGGTCAAGCTTATTGTGCCTGGAGGCAAAAGATCCATAGGCCAGAAAGGGAGAGATTTCACCTATTCAGGGGATATTTTAGTAGTCCCAGCTGCATACAACTCTATTCTCCCCAGTTGTAATCCTTTTCTCTCATCAGATTGCTTCTCAGCTGATTGATCATGTGGGAGTACTCAGACATCAATCAGCCAAGAAGCACCATGATGGGAGAAAGGGATTACATGATCAAAACAGTGTCCAACCATACACTGATTTGGGAAACTGGGGAATGTGTAGCTAATATCCCAGTCACTAATACAGGTAGACAATGTGTGACTTATCACCCAGGAGAAGTAGCATCAGGTTTACAGATACATACTCCTAATAAGCAATTTGGTGATATTTGCCCAGATTTTGATTTCCAGAAACAGAATCCAGGAATATATTAGACTGTAGCTGTTACAGCTGACCATCCTATGCTCAATATCTATGTAAATGGCATATCATTGAAAGGATTGGTAGACACAGGTGCAGATTGTGCAGTCATTAGAGGTGACATAAAGCTATTTATTTGAAGTATTTGAAATAATTTCCCTTCAAATTTTATACAAAGGATTTCATTTTAAGGTATGAATTCTACAAAAATTTTGTGTCTATGTTGAAAAATAACATGCTTACTTTTCAATTGTGATCATAGGATCAATGGTCTAAACCTGGAAAGATTCCTTGGAAGCCATCATATTCAACTCTATCATTTTATATTTGAGAACACAGAAACTCGGGGAGGCTAATGACTGACTCAAGGTCACACAGGTACTACATATCTGAGATAGTAAACAAAGACATCTGCCAAGCTAGCTTATAATATTCCATTGTTTCAAAAATAGAGCAAATT